>NC_133666.1:446317816-446512497 GCF_037893015.1 Macrotis lagotis | reverse complement strand
TCTTAAGGTATCAACTCTATAGCTAAATGAGGCCAAGATTGTCTTTGCAACTCTTACCCCAGAGAGGTGGAACTGGCATTCTAAGAACCCAAGGAAATAAGGAACACAGATTTCACAGTTGGAAGGAATCCCAGAAGTCATCTTATACCTGGACAAGAATCCATAGTGCAAGATCCCTGACAGTTTTGGTCTGACTGGATGGTAAACAGGATAACAGCCACTCTTTTTGTTCCCAATACAATGGTTATCCTAATGTGATCTAAGTTTACAAGGTCATTTTTGACTGCCATGTCACACCATTGAGTTACATTAAATTTGTAGTTCACTAATTACATACATATACATATTCATAAATATAAACGTAAACATATACAGATACAGATACATATATATATATACATATATATATATATTCCAGCTGCTAACCAGACCTCTTAAATCCTATACTTGTGAATTTTTTCCCTTTAAACCCCCCCAAAACCCCATTTATTACCATTAAATTTAATAATCTTAGATCAACTCAATAATCTAGCTTATAAAATCTTGTAAGTATTCTAACTTTGTCATCCAATGTTAGATTGGTGTGACCTGTTAATTTAATAAGTGTTGCCATCTATACTTTTATCCAAGTCATTAACAAAAAAGTTAGGGACAATGGGCTAAGCATAAAGCCCTGGGGTTTTCTACTAGAAACCTCTTTCAAGTTGACATCAAATCATTAATGATTCCTTTTTGGAATTAGCTTACTTTGTTCTAAATCACTCACCTGTCTTCATTCTGTCCATTTGAAAATCATGGACAATGTTTTGCTAAGTTCTAGGTAACTTATCTTTTTAAGATTTACTGATCCAATAGCTCTGGTTTCTATGTCTGTCTCTCTCACACACACATGCATAATACACATACATACATACATACATACTTACTCACACACACTCACACAATGCTAATCCAGGCCAATATGTTCTTTAAAAAATATTTTATTTTTCCAATCATATGTAAAAACATTTTTCAACATTTGTTTTTTCTTAAAATTTTGAGTTCCACATTTTCTCCCCTCTTCCTTACATCTTTCCTCATTGAGAAGGCAAGCAACTTTATATAGGTTATACATATGCAATCATATAAAACATATTTCCATATTAATCATATTGTAAAAGAAATCCCGGACCAAAAAAATGTATATAAAAAGTAGGCTTTTATTTGTACTGATCCTATCAGTTTTTTCACTGGAGGTAGATAGCAATTTTCATCATAAGTCCTTAAAAATTATCAAATATCTTTGATTTGCTGAGAATATTGCTTGTCATGACATGGCATTGTACAATATTGTTGTTACTGTGTACAATGTCCTCCTGATTTTGCTCACTTTACTTTGCATCAGTAAGCCTTTCCAGGTTTTTCTGAAAGCATTCTCATCATCATTTCTTAGATCCCAATAGTATTTTTATCACACTCATATACCATAACTTGTTCAGATATCCCTCAATTGATATGCATTCCTGCAATTTGCAAATTTTTTCTATGACAAAGAGTTTCTGCATATATTTTTGAAGATTATAGATCCTTTCCCTTTTTAAAAAAATCTCTTTGGGATACAGCCCCAATAGTGGTATTGCTCAGTCAAAGGATATATAGAGTTTTATAGTCATTTGAGCATAATTCTAAATTGTTCTCTGAAATCATTGGGTCAATTCACAACTCCATCTATTGTGCGTTGGTTTCCCAGTTTTCCTACATCCCTTACAAATTTGTAATTTTCCTATTCTGTCACATTAATCGGTCTTATATGGAGTGGTAGCTCAGAGTTGTTTTAATTTGCAGTTCTCTAAACCATAGTGATTCAGAGAATTTTCTTATGACTATAGGTAGCTTTGGTTTGTCAACTGAAGACTGCCTGTTAATATCCTTTGTAAATTGACATGTTCTTAACCAAGCCATCCTGAATCTTTCTGATTACTATTTCCTTTTTTTTAGATATTGAGTAACTTCAGGAATTTAATTTTTCCAATAATTGAGGTTAAGCTCACTGATCTATAGTTGAAAGACTTCATTCTTTTACCTTTTTGGAAAATCAAAGTCACATTTGCCTTCCTCTAGTCCTGTGGCATCTCTTCTGTTTTCTTTCATTGTTCAAAGATCAATGCCTGTGGCTCAGCAATCACAGACACCACTCATCACTGATGACAATGTAACCCCTATATTTGGACTCTAACACTTCAGAAGCCAATGTGTATTTGGGGAAATGGAAATGACAATCAAGAAAATGAAGGTGGAAAGAATAGTTGGACATGATCAAATACATTCAAGAAAAAATGTCTACTGAAAGCAACACAATCTTAAAAGCACATATGGATCAATTTAAGATGAGATCTTAAAGAGGGCAAGATTCCAAAAGAATGGAAAATATTATAGATGATATTACCAATAAAGGTGAATGAGAAGAAATCAGCAAATGACATATACTTTCTCACTTCTTTGAAATGTTTATGATGATAATGGGGGATAATTCATACAAAAAGTGAATGCAATATTTGGAAAGAAATAGGTAAACTTTTGTAGATGGTTCTTTATAGCAATCACATCTTCACAGCCCCACAATTGGCACATTAGAGTTCAAAATCGCACAATCAATCAATCAACAAGCATTTTTAATGTATCTACTAAGACTGCTGCACTGGCAATACAGAGATAAAAGCAAAATAATTCCATTCTTTAAGAAGTTTGAAGTCTATCCTTGGGAGAAAATTTATATAAATATTTCTTTTGTGTATGTTTGTTTATGTGGGAGGTGGCAAAGATGAAGGAGGGAGATCAAGAAAATCTTTATGAAATAGGAGGTATCTGGTCTTGAACGCAACTAGGCATTCTAGAGATGGAAATGAGGTGGGAGTGCATTACAGATTTGGGGAGCAGAAAGCATAAAATTATGGAGGTAGAAGTAGGAGCATCATGTATATGTGGCAAGAAGCTAGTCAGTTAAAAAGCATAGGGAACAACCAGTGAAAATGTATAGAGTTGGAAGATTTAGTGTCCTGTTTGAGTGAGGAGACTAATGCCTTTAGATTGAAAAGTATAGGGTGGTAGTCATGTGGCAAGGAATAAGAAGACTGGCACAATATGTGTGTGAGGGGGTTAGGCTAGGTTATGAAGAGCTCTGAATATCA
Source organism: Macrotis lagotis (assembly GCF_037893015.1). NCBI lineage: Eukaryota > Metazoa > Chordata > Mammalia > Peramelemorphia > Peramelidae > Macrotis > Macrotis lagotis. The sequence continues at coordinate 446,509,330 of NC_133666.1, read as the reverse complement.
AAGCAGAGAATTTTATATTTGATCCTGGAGGAGATAGGAGAATTTATGGAGTTTATTGAGTAGGGGTGTATTATGACATGGTCATACCTTCACTTTGGAAAAATCCCTTTGGTTGCTGAGAGGAGATAGAACTAGAGTAGAGAGAGACTTATAACAGGTAGACCAACCATTGGGCCATTGCAGTAGTTTAGGGAGGAGCAGATGACACAATAATGTGCCAGGCAGGTGGTAGTATCAGAGGAAAGAAAGAGCCTATTTGAGATATGTTACAAAAGTGAAATTGTTAAGTTTAGCTAACAGACTGAATTTGGGAGATGAGAAGTAGTAAAAAGTCAAGAATGATAGCTAAGTCATAAGCTGGGAATGAAACAATGGTGGTACCCTTGAAAATAATAGATAAATTTGGAAGGGAGGATGGTTTTTTTGGGAAAGATAATGAATTCTATTTTGGACAAGCTGATTTTAAGATGTCTATGAGACATTCATTTTAAGTCATCTAATAAACAGTTGGAGATGTGAGACTGGAGGTTAATAGAGAGGTGAAGTTAGGATGAATTGATCTGAGAATCATTAACTTAGAGATGATAAATCAATAAGAGTGGATGAGATCAACAAGAGAAATAATGTAGAGAATAGCTTGACTAAGACTAATTTGGCAGGACTTCTGTGTGGATAGAGGGAAATAATGACTGGAAAGGTAATGGTAATGTTTTCTTCTTCATTTTAGAAGAAGACCACAACATCAGGGGAGGTGATGCAATGACAAGCAAGTGAATTGGATTTGAGTGAGGAGGTACAATGCTAAGTCACCAGTCTCACTTTCTCTTCTAGAGTCATCTAGGTCCAGTGGCCAGATATGAATCAGAATGGACTGGAGATGGCCCTGGATGCAAGGCAGTCAGGGTTAAGTGACTTGCCTAAGGTCACACAGCTAGCAAGAATCAAGTGCCAAATAGAGGAATTTTTATTTGATCTTAAAATCAGTAGGGAGTCACAGGAGTTTAAGTCAGGAAGTGGCATGACTTTGACATTTGTGTGAAGGATAATTAGAGAGCAGATATTTGAGTTATGGGCACTAATTAGGAGGTGACTACAACAGTTTATGGAAGAAGTGTTGAGAGCCTGAACCAGGGTGGGTAATTTTTTTGATTAAAAAAAGTAATAATTTGAATGGGTAGTGTAAAAAGAATTTTTATATATATTTTTTGGCAAGGCAATGGGGTTAAGTGGCTTGCCCAAGGCCACACAGCTAGGTAATTATTAAGTGCCTGAGGCAGGATTTGAACTCAGGTACTCCTGACTCCAGGGCTGGTGCTCTATCCACTATACCATCTAGCCACCCCCCAAAAAGAATTTTTTAAAAGATGTATTTTATATATTTCTTGTAGTTATGCACAATTTCTTGATACTTGTAACCAAAAGGATAACTTTTTTCTATAGTAAATGTCTCTCATTATCAGTTTCCTCAAATGTCTAATAGAATAAAAAATTTTGAATGTAATGTAGAAAGGCAGTCATATAATATGCATAAATATGCATCTTGCTGCCATGTGTGGCCTGGTTAGATATCTGAGTTGGAATCTGGTCCCTTTTGTCTTCAAGAATGTAATTGCCATCATTTTTGGAAGTAAGATGTGAGCCCTAACTCTACAAATGTTTGTAATTCATGGGCAAGATGCTCTTTTTCAGGGGTTCAGAATAAAAACTATTTTCCCCTGGTAGTTCTGAAGGAAAGATGGCACAGCTTTATAGCTGAACTCCACTCTCCCTCCCCTCAAACATTTGGGAGAGAACCGATAGTCAGAAATAGCTTGTAAACTTTTGTGTTAATTTAAACAGTGAACAAAAATCACAAAGTTTACATATATTGGAGTAGACAAAGACTATGCCAGAGTAAATAAACTCTTTAACCTAGGAGCAAAAAAAAAAAAAATTAGCTTCACCAAGAAGTGGATGACCTCACTGGAGTCATCACCTTTAGCAATCTAGAGTTATAGGTGGTGGAAGTTAAGGGTTTGATGGGGCAGGCATTGCAAAAGGCTTCTGAGATGTTAACCTTCTATCATTCCAAAGTTTACTTTCCCCCCTGCCCCACTTTCCTCTTGTCTCTTTCAAATTTCCCTTCTTTCTTCCTCAACAGCTTCTCTGAAGTCTCTGAACATTTATGTGCCATCCTTAGTTCGCTCAGCTGGTCAGGAGCTGGGTATATCTCCACAAAAGCGACCCAGCAACATTTTAAAATTTTTTAAAGGAATTTTTAAGGAAATTTTTCAGGAAAATTTCCAGGCTTAGCATGTGTAGAGGGCTACATATAGAATGATCTTACCAGGTTGTTTTGAGCCTTAAATGGATAAATCTCTCTCTCTCTCTCTCTCTCTCTCTCTCTCTCTCTCTCTCTCTCTCTCTCGACATATATATATATATATATATATATATATATATATATATATATATATATATGTATACACACACACACATTTATAATGGTGCTTGACAAACCTTGAAACTATGCACTTTTTAGTTTTTATTGTAATTAATAATGACAAATTATATTTTAGTTATTAATATGATTACTGCATAAATCAAGGAAACTGCTCCTTGCTAAAGGCTTACATAGCAGCATAAGCAGCTAGGTGATTGGGGTGACCTGAGTTTAAATCTGATTGCAGACATTTACTCATTGTGTGACTAAGCACTTAAGCTCTGCCTGCCTCAGTTTCCTCCTTTTTAAAATGGGGATGACAATAGAATCTACCTCCCAGAATTGTAAGAATCAAGTGAGATTATAATTGTAACATTCTTAACACAGTGTCTGGTACATATTCCTGACATATAGATATAATATATATCTATACATAGATACACACATATACACACATACTATATACATATGTGTGTGCTTGTTGGCTAATAGTAAAGTTTTTTGCCATTGTCCTGAAGGTTGCCCAACATGGAGTTCAGATAAAGAAGGATTTCCTTGGGGATTATCTTCTCCAAGTGCTCCTTTTAAATAAATGACAATGTGGTGATTACATTGAACCCCAGAATAGCACAGTGCTTCCTCAATGAGAATTTAAAAATTCTTGAGTAAGAGATTTTGAGCAGAGAAAAACCTTAGAGGTCATCTAGTCCAGTTCTTTGATTATATACAGATGGAAACTAAGACCAAAGAGTTTAATTGATTTGCTGAACATCCCACATAAAATGTGGAATTTGAACACAGTTCTCTGATTCCAGAGCTAGCACTCCTCTGTACCAGTCAGTAATTGGCCTAGCAAACCTTTCAGAAATAGCAAAGTAGTCAGATTGTGAAATACAATTAAATGGTGACCCATTGAGTAAATGCATTTATCTTGGGCAGGTACCACAGACAGAAAAATCAGACTCAGAATTGAACAGGAGCAGTAGACTAGGAAGAAGTGTGACATCATGGATAGATAATAAGCCTTGGAGTCAAGAAGATTTGGGTTCAAGTCCCTCATTTGATAACATACTGGCTTTATGACCCCAGATAATTCATTTGCCCTTTCAGTTCTCATAGCAACTGTAAGTTGGATAATTTATGACATTTGGGTCCAAGACTACAAATTATTATTTGTGTTATTAGAGGGAGTTTACTCAATGGAATTTAATAAATGCTTATTGATTGGGAATTCTCTAAAGTAATGAAATTATAAGTCTAGACTGCTTTTCCACATTCTAAGCCCAGCACAGGGAGGAAAGTAGAGAGGGCTGAATTGCCTTTAGGAAACTTCATAACCTTCCTTAGTATTGAATTGAACCCTGTCATAAAAGCCTGTCTTTTAACACTAACATTATCCCAGTGGTGTTAGATAGCCACAAATTCTGGGATACTATACTTTCAGAGAATCAAAATTGCAGGTGACCCAAAGGTCAGTGGAAGGATGGATTGTAAGAGTATGTAGGCTGCAGCATATTCTCAACAATTACTTGTGTGCAAGAAGTGATATAAGGGAATTGTTAAAAAAAATAAGATCAGAAAAGGACGTGTACTGATCATAAAGAGAAGAAAAAAATAGGCGACCTGAGAACTGCACTGGCATCTTACAAATACTGAAATATTCAAAGAAAGGCCTTTAGTGCCTTGAGTGGATCATCTCTGGAATATTCATGGAAGGATATGGTGGTGTTCTATCTATTCACATTAATGAGATCACAAATCCATTATATGATACTGGATTATACTTTTAACAGTGTAATCAGTGATAAGCTATAACAGCAAAGTGAAAAGAATACTGGAATTGGAGTCAGGTTCAAATCTCAACTTTGCCAGTTACTCTGGTACTTGTTGGAATTTGTAGAGTAAGTGACTTCTTCTTAGGCCCCAACTTTTTCTTCTGTAAAGTGAAGAGTTTCAGTTAAATGATATCTTAATGTCTTTTCCATTGTTAAAGTCTGAGACATTCAGAAATCAGCCAATTGATAACAACTTACTTTAATTATAGACATAGCAGTATCAGTCATGACAATTTTGCAAATTGTATAAATTTACAGAGTGAAAGCAAATGTAAAATAGAGAAATTCTTATGTTCTGAGAAGGATCCTTTATTATGAAATAGCAGGTTTGTTTGTACTACTTCCAGCTAACTAGTTTTGTTTTTTTCCTCTCTCCTTGGCACCTTCTCTCTTAATCTGCACATTTTCCTCCTGTCTACTGTCATATCTTGTTCACTTCTTAATATATATAGGAAAAAATATAAAATATTAGTTGCCCTCATCTGAGCTTTCCATTTTGCATATTAACAATATTTGATAATAATAAATATAAAATAATATATAAATTTAAAATAATAAATATAAAAATAAAAATATTTGATAAAAGGATTGAGTTCCACTGGTGGACAACAAGTGTGGTGTCATTGGTAGGCATGTATTTTGAGTGAAGAAGACAAATTAAAAATCTATTTTTTGACATTGACACTTTCCCAAGTCTCAGTTTCATCATCTTTAAAGTGAGGCAGTTGAACTCTTGATTTTTTTGTGTGTTTTGGTTTTAGAATAGTTATTGGATGGAGGGTAGGATTTTTTTTAGGCTGTATTAGGGAGAAAGAAGTAACATGAGGGTCTTTCCAGTGACTCAAAAGATACCATATTCTATAATAACATAGTCTACATAAGTATAAAGTTTATTGCCACAGTGAGTGACTACATGAAGTCATAAAAGGAAATCCTGAGAAATATTCAGTTACATAACAATAAGGGTCACCAACACAGATTGGCAAACAGAATAAAACTGGAAAAATTTGGTGAAGGGAACATTGGTTTTCTCATTTCAAAAATTATATACACATCTATTATTAATACATATATGTGATCATTGTATATGTCCATGCACATGTATATGTAGGAATGTTGACCTAGCCATACATATATATAGACATAAAACATAATCTCTCTCTCTCTCTGTCTCTGTCTCTCTCCATACACACACACACACACACACACACACACACACACACACATATACATATTATAAAACTTTATTTCTATATCTGTATATGGATGTCTCCATTCTTACATATACTTTTCTATCTTCTTACTTTTATTAGCTCTTGTGAGTCTTGAGGTGGAACCCTATAAAAATGGAAACTGGTCTGAGAGAAAGTAAATATAGATTAACATTTAACAATTAGGAAGATAAATCCCAAATGAATACATGGCTTAGTCATAAAGAATTATATCATCAACAAGGTAGAAGACAAAGAAATGAATTTCTTTCCAGTTCTATGGATAAGGGAAGAGGTTAAAATCAAGGGAAAGAGATAATCACAAAATACAAAGTGGATAGTTTTGATTAATTGACATTTAATATTTCTGTACTATCAAAATCAATTCATTTACAATTAGTAATTAAATAGGTAATGTGAAAAAATCTTTGTAGTAAGTTTCTTGGATAAAATTTCCATAGCTAAGATATATAAAAATGATTCTAATCCATCAGAACAAATGCTATTTGCTCTGTAAATAAATGATCAAAACAAATCAATTGACAAGTTTCCAAATCCAAAATCACAATAACATATATTCAAGTTACTAACAGAGAAATTCAAATTGAAACAATTCTGAGACTTCCTCAGGAACCAGCAATGTTGGTAGTGACTAGTGGGGAAAACTCAACCCAGTAATGAGTAATATGTATCTGACGCAAGAGAGGATATCTGGACACACTCAAGTTTCTGCATAGCACCTGGGGGAAGGCTAAGAACAACATATGCAATGATCTAAGTTGTGATAAGAAAAACTTATTATGTCAACCTGACTAAAATAAATTATACTTTTATTATTGTGGTTTAAGCTATAAGGAGACTATTATAAATATATATATATATATATATACATATATATATATATTTATGCATGTATGTATGTGTGTGTGTATTTTGGGAAAGTATTTGTTTTTGTTTTTGCAAGGCATTAGGGTTAAGTGACTTCCCCAAGGTCACACAGTTAAGTAAGTATTAAATGTCTGAAGCAGATTTGAACTCAGATCCCCCTTACTCCAGGGCTGGTCCTTTATCTGCTGCTCCACATGGCTACCCCATGGGAAAGTGTTCTTTACACAAAAGCACATATTCCCTTGGGAGATCTCAACTCATCCTTGACTCCTGATTTTGCATCTTGCTTTGGAAGATACATTAGTATATCTTTCAATAAATGGTACATAGCGAGGTTTATCCCCCAAAACTTTTCTCTACTTTCCCTTAATACATCTTAAGTTTAGATATGACAGTTCATCAGTTTTCCATCTGTTGCCGTTTATTCCTCAATTCATAACTAGCCCATCTCCTTTTCTGGTCATATTTTCCAAAAAAAAAAGTATCTTATTTCACTCCTCATTTATTTAGTGCTAATATACTATAGCTTACTTATACCACCCATGCTTTTATTTATGAATTTCTAACCCTGCCATGTCTGCTGCAGTTATAGTAGTGAAAGTTACAAATAAACCAATAATAACCAGTACAGTTCAACAGAAGTATTTACAGATTGCTGGTAAAATTATATAAACAATTGAAAAGCATTACAGTAAATTTTATAGCATGGAGCTTATTGTTCAAATGGAAATACTCTACTTAATCATCAGCCTCCAAAAATTAGGGGGGGAAAATAGAAATCTTTCCATGTCAGTTAAAACCTGGTTTATTCTTTTATAAAATGACTTTTTGACTTTAAGATTAGGTGATATAGTTTTAAGATTAGGTTATATAGGGGATAGGATCTGAAAAAAGTATTAGTTTCTTACAAAATTCTTTTTGTCAGATTATTTAAATCTTTGATAAAAAAAAATTGCCTTATATTTTGATGGCCCTTTAATAGTACACTTTGATATGGCATTTAAAAGTTTATAGCAGGGGTGGCTAGGTGGCGCAGTGGGTAGATCACTGGCTCTGGAGTCAGGAGTACCTGCGTTCAAATGCCATCTCAGACACTTAATAATGACCTAGCTGTGTGGCCTTGGGCAAGTTACTTAATCCCATTTGCCTTGCAAAAATATTTTTAAAAAATTTATAACAACTCTATGAAATAGATAGTCACTATACCTATTTCACAGATGAGGAAAATAACTTTTTTTGAATTATAAAGATTTTATTTATTTTGAGTTTTAAAATTTTCCCCCTAATTTTACTTCCCTCCCCCCACCCCACACAGAAGGTAATTTGCCAGTCTTTACATTGTTTCCATAATATACATTGATCCAAACTGAATGTGATGAGAGAGAAATCATATCCTTAAGGAAGAAACATAAAGTATAAGAGATAGCAAGATCAGACAATAAGATATCAGGTTTTTTTCTAAATTAAAGGTCTTTGGTCTTTGTTCAAACTCCACAGTTCTTTCTCTGGATACAGATGGCATTCTCCATCGCAGACAGCCCCAATTGTCCCTGATTGTTGCACTGATGGAATGACTGAGTCCATCAAGGTTGGTCATCACCCCCACGTTGCTGTTAGTGTGTGCAGTGTTTTTCTGGTTCTGCTCATGTCACTCAGCATCAGTTCATGCAAATACCTCCAGACTTCTCTGAATTCCCATTCCTCCTGGTTTCTAATAGAACAATAGTGTCCCATGACATACATATACCACAGTTTGTTAAGCCATTCCCCAACTGAAGGACATTCACTCAATTTCCAATTCTTCGCCACCATGAACAGGGCTGCTATCAATATTTTTGTACAAGTGATGTTTTTACCTTTTTTCATCATCTCTTCAGGGTATAGACCCAGAAGTGGTATTGCTGGATCAAAGGGTATGCACATTTTTGTTGCCCTTTGGGTAGTTCCAAATTGCTCTCCAGAAAGACTGGATGAGTTCACAGGTCCATCAACAATGTAATAGTGTCCCAGATTTCCCAAAACCCTTCCAACAATGATCATTGTCCTTTCTGGTCATATTGGACAGTCTGAGAGGTGTGAGGTGGTACCAAAGAGAAGCTTTAATTTGCATTTCTCTAATAAGTAATGATTTAGAGCAATTTTTCATATGACTATGGATTGCTTTGATCTCATCTGTAAATTGCCTTTGCATATCCTTTGACCATTTGTCAATTGGGGAATGGCTTTTTTTAAAAAAAATGACTCAGTTCTCTCTATATATTTTAGAAATGAGTACTTTGTCAGAAACATTAGTTGTAAAGATTGTTTCCCGGTTTACTACATTTCTTTTGAACTTTGTTACAGTGGTTTTGTCTATGCAAAAGCTTTTCAATTTAATGTAATCTAAATCATCTAGTTTGTTTTAGGGATGTTCTCCATCTCTTCCTTAGTCATAATCTGCTCCCCTTTCCATAGCTCTGACAGGTACTCCTTAATCTTATAGTTTGCTTTTAATATTGTTTTTTATGTCTAAATCCTGTATCCATTTTGATCTTATCTTGGCATAGGGTGTGAGGTGTTGGTCTAATCTAAGTTTCTTCTATACTAACTTCCAATTAGGAAAATAACTCTTTCAAAGATGATATGACTCTGGGAATTGGGACTAGTGGATGAATAAATGAATGTGGAGATGGATAATTTTAATTTAATTACAAAACTGATCTTTCTAGAATAAAACAATAATTTGAGCCATCCTTGTTCAGTACGTCCCTGAAGATGAGTAAATTATAGAAATATAGGATCATCTAGTTGGTGCAGTGGATAGAGCACCAGCCCTAGAGTCAGGCAGACCTAGGTTCAAATCTGGCCTCAGTCACTTGATAATTACCTAGCTGTGTGACCTTGAGCAAATCACTTAACCCTATTGCCTTGCAAAAAAAAAAAAGAAGAAGAAAAGGAAATACCTATGGATTAAAAATTTCAATCAAATGAGAAGAAAACTTGAGAATTATGAAGTTAATCAGGTTTCAAGTTTGTTTTTAATATTTTGAAATGCTCTAAAATCAAACAAAACTGTCTTGAACCAGTGGTTTTCAAGGAACCAAATTCATCCTTAAATTAGATTGTGCCTCCTGAGGTAGATCCAGAACTTTGGGCTCACTCTGATACTGACTGGTACTTTAGGATGGAGTTCTTTCTCACCCTGCACCCAACTAGCTCATGTTTTGGCCAGGGACAGACTGGCACCCCAAAGACTCACTGAATCTAACATCCTCTTGTGCAAAGTAATGCAACACTATAGAAAGCTCCCCCAAAGATCTACTACCACTGGAAATTGATGTACAATTATCATCTCATTTTATTGACAAAACTATGTAAGATGGAAGGAAACAAGTATTAATTACTACCTACCATGCTCCTTCCTTCCTCCCTGTTCTAAGATCTTAATAAATATCTCACTTATCTTCACGACCCTGGGAGATAGGTGTTATTATCATCTCCATTTTATGGTTAAGGAAACGGAGGCAGGTTTACATCAAATGATTTGCCTAAGGTTGCACAGTTTGTAAATGTCTGAGTCTGTATTTGAACTCAGATCTTCTTGACTACAGGTTAAGCATCCTGGTCATTGTACCACCTAGCAGCCCCAAGTACAGTATTATTTCCCTTGTATAGAAAACTTGTCAGAGGATGGCCAGCTAGTAAATGATAGAGCTGTAAGTCCAATTTAGATTTTATTATTCACAATCCAAGGACCATTCCACTATTCTATAATTGCTATTGAAAAGAAATTTTAGATGCTATTTTTTATCTGATAGATGTTTTAACTTCTCTTAATGTTGTATCTGCTCTTCCTTTACAATCCTGATTTTAATTAAAATTCATTTTCACTGATTTCTGGTCACCTCTTGTTCTTTAACCTTGCCCACTGCAAGTTTGTGCCATTAAAGCTGTGAGGCTGTCATCTTCAAATATAATCCTTTCCTTCCTTAAATCTGTAATCTATAACCAACGCCCAAGTTGTAAGCCACAAAGCCATCACTGATAACGTGGGGTGAATTTTCAAAAGCTATACCAAGGGATTTAGCTGCCTAACTCCCATTAATCTCACTGAAAGTCTCATGACTAAATCCCTGTTCCTTACTCTAAAGATTTACTCAAAAATGTCTTGGCATACAAAATATGGTCCAATTCTTCAGTCACAGTGCTCATCCTACATTACAATAGCTGAGACTATTTCTAAGCAAATTGTAACTGGCTTTTCTCTTCTACAATTGACCATAAAACCCTCTTGTGCCTCAATGAAAAATTCAATATGCCACATATTGAACACTTTAAAATGAAGATGAAAAGTAATTTTCATACTCCTCTGAAGTTAGAGGTAACATGGCATAAGTATTTTCTAAAATACCAGGCTTGAAGTCATAATGATCTGGATTCAAATCCTGCCTGAGCACATTGTACCTAGCTATGACTCTAGGTCAGTGTTCTCTGAATCTTAGCCTCTTTTTCTGTCAAGTGGGGATAAGATCATAGAATAGAAAGTTCAATTGTACCTATGAAGTCATTTAGTCTCTAATATTCTAATAGTGCAGATTAGGCTACAGAGAACTAGAGAAGTCAGATGACTTGGCTGAGGTCACACAGATGGCAAAGTGACAGAGGCAGGATTTGAACCCAGATTCTCTGGCTCAAGAAGTGAACTTCTTGACTTTTTTTGTTTCATGACTGGAAAAGCCAGTATATGTATCCCAGAACAATGTTTTTAAATGCAGAAAATATAACACAAAAGATGACTAAGCAAATCCATTATTTTGAAACACTGTTATTCAAATATTAAAAATAAACAAAATAATTTGATAGACCCTATAAGGAACTCCAATCTAAAGTTAGCTGTTCTGATACATATCTAGCCATTGGAACCAGATGGCTCTAGAGGAGAAAATGAGGCTGGTGACTTTGCACAGCAGCTCCCTCACTCAAATCCATTTCCAAGTATGCCATGGCATCACCTCCTTGATGTCACAGACCTCTCCCAGATTGAAAGACATACTTCAACATTAACAGCCACAACAATAGTAAATGACCATAGTAAGTTTGTGTTTGATAAATCCAAAGATCCAAGCTTTTGGGATGAGAACTCATTATCTGAAAAAAAATTGCTGGGAAACAAGAACAATTTGTCAGCAACTAGGGATACACTAACCCCTCATTTCAAATACCAAAATAAGATCAAAATGAGTACATGAATTAGACATAAAGAGTAATACTATGAGCAAAATAGAACACCCAATAGTTTGCCTGTAAGATCTATGGATAAAAAAAGAATTCAGGATCAGACAACATATAGAGAACATATATATATATATATATATATATATACATATATATAAAATGAATAATATGTTTATATAAAATTAAAAGTTTGTGCAAACCAAACCAGTGCCAACCAAAATAAAAGGAAATCAGAAAACTGAAAAAAAAATTATAGCAAATATCTTTGATAGAGATCTTGAAATTGAAGGGGATACCCATCAATTAAGGAATGATTGAACAAGTGATATATGATTGTCATAGAATATTATTGTACTATAGGAAATGGCAAGCAAAATAATTTCAGAAACACTTGAAAAGACATATCAATTGATGCTGAGTGAAGTGAACAGAACCAGAATATTGTATATAGTACCAGCAATATTGTACAGTGAACAAGAGGAATGACTTAGCTATTCTCAGAAATACAATGATTCGAGACAATCTCAAACTCATGATGAAAAATGTTTTCTACCTCCAAAGAAAGAACTGATTTTGTCTGAATAAAAATTGAAGAATCCTATTTCCTTCCTTCCTTCCTTCCTTCCTTCCTTCCTTCCTTCCTTCCTTCCTTCCTTCTTTTTCTTTCTTTCAAATTTTCTTGCACAAAATGACTAGTATGGAAATGTTTTACATAATTGCATATGTATAACCTATATCAGATTGCTTACTTTCTCAGGAAATGGGGAGGAGAGGGAAGAAGGAAAAGAATTTGGAACTAAAAATTTAAATGAATGTAAAAATTATTTTTACATGTAATGGGAAAAATAAAATATCCCTTATATATTTTATGAATCTTAAAATGCTTTATAAATATGGACTGTTATTATTATTGATGAAAAAATAAAAGACAACTGTATCAAACAAATGTTATCAAATATATATTAATATACATATATAATGTAATATACATAATATATATATGGCACATTTCATTTCCAGGAATTGTGAGAGCAATTGAGTCACAGTTGGCATTATGTGAGTCCCAGTGCAACACCTTCTCTAGGAGAAAGAATCATATATGCTTTTTTTAGGGAGATAACATTTCTTTCAACCAGAAATTGTGAAATCCCAGTGTCTGTGGCTCAAAAGATGTTCCAGGGACATTTGACTCCAAACTAAGGACTACTGCCTGAAAAACTTACAGTGACAACTTTATAAAAGAATATGGTATGACTGGGATATGATGGATGACAAACCCAAATGGGTAATATGCTCTGGGAGCCATTGTTCCCCTTTAAAGATGCATGTAAATATTACTCAAGTAAAGGAATGTAAATGAGGCATTTCTTACCAAACTCACATGAATTATGTATCACAGCCACCCGGGGAGGAAAGGACTATGAGTCAGTAGGAAAGCAGGAGGATAAATTTCAAAGAGTAGTGACAACTATTCCTGAAGAGTTAAGGTGCCACCAGAGCAGGGGCTCCATACTTCAAGGCAGAGCAAAGACAAAGTTTTTGAAATGAATAACAAAGCTTCAGCAAGGTCCAGGTGACTAAGATTCTAATTATAGTCTTGCTAAGGTCATGAGAGAGTGAGTGCCCTGTGATGTCACATACTTTTATATATAGGAACAGAACGCTGCTGAACAATACACTGATTCCCAGGTTTCTATTTTATTCCATTGTCTACTGTCATCACACTTGATTTTCAAGGTCTCTCTTCTCCACTGAGCACCAGATTTTCTTTCCTTCTGTTGAACTCCAATGGTTTATTTTCATCCAACTTTGTATTTCTATCTTATTCTGTTGAACATTTCTTATTTTCATTTCTGACCTCTTAGGACCTTCTTGCACTATTTCTCAATCACTTTATATTTACATTGCATGGTTCAGTAGGAGTGGCTCATCTTCTTTGGGTATTTTAAAAAATTATTCATTTATTTTCATCCATATGTACATATATATATTTCCAAGTTACTAAATTTCCTTCCACCCTCCCTTCCCATCCCTCTCCCTTCAGCAGGGAATAGTTAGATTAGCATTTTACATATATATATTTTGTTAAGCATGTTTACAAATCAGTAATTTTTGGCATGAGGAATCAGGATTAAGGGAAAGGAACACATAAGAGATAATTTTTATAAAGTATTCATCAGATTTAGAAGGGTTTTTTTTCCCTATATGTTTCTTTTTGCTTTGTTTTTCTTCCTCTGGTTGGGGGATAATATAGTCCATAACCAGTCTAATAGGGTTGTCTTAGCTCTCTGAACTACTGAGAGGAGCTGAATCCATCAAGATTGTTCATCTCATAATATTGTTGGTGTGTATATTGTTCTCTTGATCTTACTCTCTTTGCTCAGCAGTCTTTTTTGGGATGAATTCTTTTAATTCAGAGAAGCAAGGAAAAGTCAAAGAAGGCAAGGCAAGGGAAAGAAGGGGGAAAAGGGAAAAGGAATTAGAAAAGAAGAGAAAAAAGGAAAGAGAACAGCAAACAAGAAAAAAAGAAGAAAGGAAGAACTGAAATTGGACATACTGTCATTTATTACTGTAATTTATCATTACTGTCATTATTATTATTATTGCAGTCCTTTGTTATCTCTAAGTATCTTAAGTTCAGGTGACAGCACACACACACACACACACACACACACACACACACAAACACACACGAGTATATTATATATCAACCACTATGAAATGTTGACAGGTAAGATTTTAACATCTTGTATCATGTTTTAAAGGCCAAGGTCATGAGTCATTGACTGTATTTATCCATATCGTTCATTGTATTTATTTTAAGTTTCTATGGATAAAAAAGCATCTGTTCCTGCCAGATCCCATCTCTGTCATCCTGGCAGAACAGAAGCAGTGTGTTTTGCTTTTGACGAAAGGTGTTAGGAAAGAGAAAGCAGGTCATGTCCATCATGATCTCTTATCGTTAAGAAGCCTTTTGACAAGCAGATCTGTATCCTAATGGGAGAAACATTTGTTGGGTGGGCTGTAGATGAATCTCTGGTAGTGAAGAAAATGAGAAGAAAAAGCAGCAATTGCAAGATGCCCCCATCTAGAATCACAGCAAGGACTCTTGAGTGACAGTGTTTCATCAGTCCCACTTCTAAGTACTTCTGCACCCCTGTTAGCAGCAATGTGGAAGAAGCAACTAGCTCAATGGATGGTCCAACTCACTCTGGAAAGAAGAAATTACAAAATTGAGCAGAACATTGAGGAATTCATTTATCTAGTTGTGGGCAAAATCCAAAATGATCAACATACTGTTCAGTAATCTTCCTCCCTTCCTGACTGGAATCTGAAAGCATCTATAATCTGAAAGGTAGATGATACTTGACTACTAACTTGGGTGACTCTAAAGTTTCTCCAGGGAACAATCCTTTGCATGTCAAATTTTTTTCATAGTTCTGGTATGAAAACAATCAGAAAACTGGGGCATAAGATAATGAAGTAGAGTCCCCATCTTTTCTTTTCCTCTTTATTTTGGTTTAATTGGTCCTGGCACACAAGATTCATAGTGCAGACCATAAAGAATGGGGATACTTGGCACATACCATGTTTTGTCTACTGTGTTAATTGGACTATAAATGAGATTTGGGTCAATATAATAAAACAAGCTGTCCAGGGCTCACAAATAGAAACATTCCCTTGTTAGTATGGCAGTTTAGCAAGGGAGTGGGGGCAATTAATAATATGAGCAATAGAAGTAAAACACAATGAGTCAAATAAGAGGCATATTCACTGAGAAATCATAGAAATTGCTAGTCTTATTTCAGCCACCTTTTTACCAATTTACTGTCTTTTTTAAAGTGAAAATTTGACTCTGTATTGTTTCCACAAATAGAATGATATCTCCTTGAGAATCTTCTTCATATTGACACCAAAAATCTGGCAATGTTCTTTCTATTTACTAGAAGTTAGTTAAATAGTCAGAGTTGCCTGTTCTGCTGAGAGTTCAAGTGACTCACTGGTGTCAGTTAGGACTTGTTTGAAGTAGGATCTGGATTCAGATTTTGACTGAGGCAGGCTTCCTGTCCATTTTGCCAGGCTGCTCTTGACAGCTTGCAACACATTAAGTGCTTAGCACGTAAATAAATAAATAAATAATAAAATTAAATAGGTCAGTAGTTAGTTAATTGTGGAAAATATTAGAGAAGTCACTTGACCTTTTGCAATTTAGTTAATCTGCCTGAAAAATGCCCCTTTATTTTCAGGAAGATTTGAGTTGCAATCAGATACTTACTGAAAGTGTAATCCTGAGGTAAATCATTTAATCTTAGTCTGAGTTTTCTATGAAATGGGAACAGTAGTAAAGTCATAGGTTATGATGAAAAAGAGAGAAATAAATGTCAAGTTTCATGAATGTTAATGCTAGCTATCATCATCATCATCATCATAACCATCAAATTACCTACATATTATGGGCAACAAATAAAATGTGTTACATAAATGCTTTAGGGTGGCCTGGGGTCTTAGGACAAAGAAGCATGTGCCCTCTGGGCTTTACTTATGTAATGTAGAGTTTCTCTTTGAAGCAAAGTCCCTGTGGCTTCTGTATACCAGGATTCTTTCCATTCTTATAGAGCTTATCAAAAAAGTCTGTTGACAAATACTGTCTCATTAGCTCAATTACAAAATAGTAATGACTATTATTCCTGTACCTAAAAAGAAGAAATGAAAGCCCGAAGATAAGACATGAAGTGATTTGTGCAAGGTCACTGTAGCTTTGGGGTGAGAAACCACATATCCTCATCCTTAAACTTGATTGTTCTTGGGCACCCTTGATAGAAGTTAATGAAAAGTTAGGTTCCTATGGTGTCAAACTGCAAAAACAGCTACAGAAAAACAATCAATTCTCAGTAGGGTGGGAAGGTGTTGATGGGCTATCCCAGCTGTGGGGAATGTAGAGAGTAAAAATAATCCTGATATTTTGAATCCTAGAGTAGCGGTAATAGAATGAATTTCTTTTATTATCCAAATGAAATAGAACTTAGACAAAACCAATGACAATTCTCTCTTAATGCATCTGTCTCTCTGTGACATTTTTTCTTACAACTTGCTCTTCTCTTGTTCACAGCATTTCCCTCATTAACCTTGTCTTCCTCCCCATCTTCACTTGTGGATGGCTCCTGTTTGTACACATTAGCTAACAACCTGTCTCCTGCTCTGGGAAGCACTTGTTGGATTGCTATTTTTTATACTGGATGGTCTCAGTGACTGGAGGACCATTTGCTAGAGTGTCTGGGATATTTTTGGTGTCCTATTAGTGGGTGAGGGAATAACTTTTTCTCCTATATATTTACTCCTCCCAATGACATTCCCTTCAAATTACTTTTACACCTATGGGGAAACAAAAGATCCCGAAGTCTTTGGGGCTTATTTGCTCTGGGAAGAATAGAGTCTGTGTTTCCAAAGTCCCTCACCGCCCTAGGAGTTGCAATCATTTTCTTGCTTTCCTCCCTACCTTTAGCACCTTGTATTTTTTTACTCTAACACACTATTTCCTTGTCTATTCCAAAGATTTTTGTGCTAAAAGCAAAGAGTGTTACTAGCAAAGGGCCAAACTTTGGTATGGTTGCCCTAGATCCACTCTGATGCCTTTATTCTTTTTCTCTGTTACTGTTGATTACTAGTCATCTGGTTTTTTGGTAGCTGAAATTGCTACACAGGTAGACCTTCTGCAGACCATTTATCAGTGTTATTTATGAGGACAATCAATTTTCCTGTACAATATCAGAGGCAGCATGTAATAGCGAAAAGATTTCTGGATTTGGAGTCAAAGGACTGGGGCTAGTTAAATGACATCTCTAAAGTCTATTCTTGTGTGACTAAGGGCCAGTAATTTTATTTCCCAGGATTTTAGTTTCCTTATCTATCAAATGAAGCAATTAGACTAGATGACTTCTGAAATCTCTTCTAGTCCAAGATCTATGATCTAGTGACCTCCTGGGAGACTGATATGTTATAATTTTATGTATTTTAAAGTCTGCATTATTTAAAAGAATAAAAATCATCCAATTTCATCATTAGCAAATATAAGATTTTTTTTACTATGATTTGATTCCTATCTATAGTTGACCCAGGCAAAATAACCAATGAAAAGAATTAATTTATAATCTTAACTACTACCCTTCCACCTTGTAGCACAACTCAATCTTTAGTACTATTTTCTTTGCTATTCTTCCCCTTTTCCCTTTCCACCCCCCCCCCCCAACAACTTCTGCAATACTCAAGAACAGGTTTCTTTTCTGAGTCTATGTTCAGATGCTTAAAGCTATGCTGATATGCCTCACCAATTTTCTCATTCCAGCTTATCCTTCTTGTTGTCCCTCTGGTCACCCAGGACTTGTACTTTGTCATTCCTAAACATTCACAATGAAAACTTTCTTTTCTTGAAATAATCTCTAAAGGCATAGACTCTCTCTGTCATTAATAATGATAATAATAATAATAATAATAGTTTATCTTGTTTTTATAATGTTTTATGCTTATAAAGCATTTATAGCTCTACATTTGGTCCTCACAATAACCACGTGTATTAAGTAGGAGAAGGATTATTACTTTCTAGGTTCCACTCCCATTTTACTGATGGGGAAATAAAGGCTCAGAAACTTCTTTTATATGATGGATATAGGATTTGAATACAGCTTTTCTGATGCTGACACACTCTCCACTATACCTTGAAACCTCACAAACACATCCATATTGAAGAAAGGATATTAGAGGGAGTGTTTTCTCCTTTTGAAATGTCATGCATTTGAACAGTAAACTCCTAGAGATAATACCTCTGCCTTTATTATCTAATCCAAAGAAGAAACTAATTAAAAAAAAATCAGGGCAGATGGAAAGGTAAACCACAGCAATACAGAAAATTTAGTTCCTCAGGGAACTTCTTAAATCGCACCACAGAGGCAACCAACAATTCCTCATTCCACATTTTTTTGGTTTTACAGAAAAGAAAAAGGCATTTTCATATCCATTTTACTTTGATGGGTAGAGAGAGGTACTAAAATACATGAAGATTTCTTTTTTTTAATTCAATTTTTGTTCTCAATCATGGGTAAATATTTTTAACACAAAAAAATTTGAATTCTAAATTGAATTCCTCCATGCCCACCCTCCAAAGGAAAACAATTGATATAGGCAATACATATGCAGTCATGCAAAACCTATTTCCTTATTAGCAATGTTGAAAAAGAAAACTCAGGATAAAAATACCAAGAAAAATAAAACTATAAAAATATGCTTCAATCTGTACTTAAGAGTTCATTAGTTTTCTGCCTATGGATAGCATTTTTCATCCTGGGTCCTTTGGGATTGTCTTGGCTCATTGTCTTGATCAGAGTAGCTAAGTCTTTCTTAGTTGATCATTTTTGCCATATTGCTGTTACTGTATACAGTTTTCCTGGTTATGCTCACTTCACTTTCTTTTTTTTTTAATTTCATTTATTTATGGCAATAGGGTTAAGTGACTTTCCCGGGGTCACACAGCTAGGTAATTATTAAGTGTCTGTGGCCAGATTTGGACTCAGGTTCTCCTGACTCTAGGGCCTGTGCTGTATCTACTGTGCCACCTAGCTGCCCCCACTTCACTTTCTACCAATATAAGTCTTCCTAGGTTTTTCTGAGAGCATATTGCTAGTCATTTCTACAGCATAATAGTATTCCATCACAGTTATATACCACAGCTTGTTTAGTCATTCCTCATCTAATGGGCATCCCTTTGATTTCCAATTCTTTGCCAACACACACACACACACACACACACACACACGCACACACAGAACTGAGTAGAATGTATTCTTTTTTATTCCCCATGTAATTTTTTCCAGAAGTCTATCATATCTCTGAAATTCTATTCATTTTCTTAATTTTTTTCTTGTTTGTTTTATATTTAAATTTACCTAGTTTTTAGAGGGGAAAGTTGAGATCCCCCGGTAGTCCGGTAGTATAGTTTTACATTCTATCCTTTCTATAGCTCATTTATGTTTTCCTTTAAAAAATTGTGTGCTATGCTATTTGTACATATATGTTTTTAGTTCCTTGTCTATTGTTTTAGTTTTTTGTTTTTTCTAGGATCATGATTGCCATTGTTTACTTTTTTGCTTTAGCTGAAACATAATAGATCTTCTGCAGTCCATTATTTTAATTCCGTGTGTATTTCTGTATTTTGTTTGTTTTTTGTATACAATATATTATTGGATTCTGTTTTCTAATCCATTCTGCTATCTGCTTTCATTTTGTGAGTTCTTCTCATTCATATTCACAGTTATAACTACTAATTATGCATTTTCCTCTATCCTATTGTCTTTTGTTTATCCTCTTCTCTTTTTATTCTTTCCCTCCTTTAAAGTTTCCAGTGTTTCTGAATATTGCTTTCTTTCTCTGTCCTTCCTTTTATTACTCTTCCTTTTCCTTATCCCCTTCCCCTTTCCTTTATAGTAAAATAAATGTTTATTGCCAATTGTGTATGTATATTATATGTAATATAAATATTTCCTTCTTTGAACCAATTTAGTTATGGGTTAGTATTGCCTATTCCTCTGCCCCACCATTTTCCCCTTCACTATAAAAATTCTTTTTTGAGAGCCTCTTTTATGTGATATAATTTTTCCCATTTTTCTTCTCCTTTCCCTTTTCTCCTAGGTCTAAGATATCCCCCTTTCTTGCTTATACAATTCTTTTAACATCATCAAAACATAATGGACTCGCAACTAGTCCCATTTTCTATGTAGAATTCTCCCAAAGTCCCTAATAACGATAAGGTTCTTAGAAGTTACACCTCATCTTTCCATATAGAAGGGCAAACTGTTTAATCTCATTGAGTCCTTTATGAGTCCTCTTTCATGTTTACTTTTTAAAACGTCTCTTGAGGCTTGTATTTAAAGTCAAATATTCTATTTAGTTCTGATTTTTTCATTAAGAATGTTTGAAAGTACTCTATTAAATTAAATATTCATTTTCCCCTAAAAGATTGTTGTTATTGTTCATTCTTTGTTTTTAAAGTGGATCAATGACATCTCAAGGGTGATTTCTTGATCCACAAGTAAATTGGATTTAAGTTAGTCAGAGCTGCTCAAAGTTATCAACCTCACCTCTCTCAAAGTCCAGGGGGCAAAGCAAAAGTCAAGATGACCGATGATATAGTGTATGATCTTGGTGTCTTTGATATCTTGATATCTGACTAGTCTCTAAGTGCTCCACATCATTTGCTTCAGCTACTTTGTTGACTGTTCCAACAAATTATTCTTATCTGCCCATTCTGCAAGGGGAAATTTGTGGTAGATCTCCCCTTAATTCATCAATGTTTTTGAGACTTGTTAGTTACCCTCAAATTGGTTTAGCTGGCTGTGCATTCTATAGCTTCCTGTAGGCACAGCACGAGAAGCCGTGAAGAGGCTTGATGAACTCTCACACCAGAATACCCCATATACTCTTGCCTAAAGGATTCTACTGTTTTGCTAGATAAATTTTCTTGATTGTAATCCTAGCAACTTTGCCTTCCAGAAAATCAAATTCTAGGGCAGCTAGGTGGCACCAGTGGATAGAAGACCAGCCCTGGAGTCAGGAGGACCTGAGTTCAAATATGACCTTAATAATTACCCAGTTGTGTGATTTTGGGCAAATCACTTAACTCCATTGCCTTGCAAAAAGCAAATCAAGACAAAAACAGAAACTCATATTCTAAGTTATCTAGTTCTTTAATATAGAAGTTGCTGAATCTTGTAGGATACTGATTGTTGCTTCATGATATGGGAACTTTTGGAATTTGTCTATAATTTTCCTACAATATCAATCTAGGAATTTTTAGTTTGTGCTCTCTTTCAAGAGGTGATCAGTGGGGGCAGCTAGGTGGCACAGTGGATAGAGCACCAACCCTAGGGTCAGGAGGACCAGAGATCAAATCCAGTCTCAGACACTTAATAATTACCTAGCTGTGTTACCTTCAGCAAGTCACTTAATTTCATTGCCTTGAAAAACTTAAGAAAAAAAAAGAGGTGATGGGTAGATTTTTTTTTCAATTTCTAGTTTAACCTCTGGTTTTAGAATACTGAAGCAGTTTTCCATGATAATTTTTTAAAATATGATATCTAGGTCCTTTTATGATCATGGTTTTAAGGAAGTCCAATAATTCTTAAATTATTTCTTTTTTTTTTTTTTTAAGAATTTTGCGAGGCAAATGGGGTTAAGGTGCTTGCCCATGGCCACACAGCTAGGTAAAATTATTTCTTTTTGATCTATTTTCCAGGTCAGTTATGTTTTCCATTGAAATATTTCATATTTTTTTTATTTTTTCCACTCTTTTGATTTTATTGTTTCTTGATGTCTCATAGAATCATTAGCTTCTGTTTGCTTTATTCTAATTTCTAAGGAATTATTTTCTTCAGTTAGCTTGTGTATCTTTTCTCCCCTTTGGCCAATTTTGCTTTTAAAGGCATTCTTCTTTTCATTAGATTTTTGTGCCTAGGCCAATTATATTTTATAAGATATTATTTTCTTCAGTATTGTTTGTATGTCTTTTACTAAACTGTTGACTCTCTTTTAATTTTTTTGCATCACTTTCATTTCTTTTCCCAACTTTTTTCTCTTCCTTTCTTATTTGATATTTAAACTCCTTTTTGAACTCTTCTAGGAATTTTTGTTGAACTTGTGTCCAATTAACATTTTTTCTTTAAGTTTTCTTCTAGGTTTAATCTTTCATCTCTCCACAGTAATTTTTAACATTTCAGATTCTTTTTATCGTTATTATTGTTTGATTATGTTTCTAGCCTGTTTCTTGAATTTTAATTTTATCTTAAAGTTGGGCTCGGCTACTGGAGTGGAGCAGCTTCTTGACCTTCAGGTTTTTTCATGTTGTTGTTTTTAGAGCTAGTTATGGGGAACTATAAGCTTTTGGAGCTTTCAAGGTAATGGGATCTAAGAAGAAATGCAGTCACTGCTTTCCTGACCAGTGCTCTGGTCTTTATCTAGGAAGGGGCTTTGTTCCCCTGTAGCCACAAGTGTTAGCACATTTCTTGATCCCAAAACTGTGACCAGGTTCTGCTATCCTGAAGTCATAAGAACTATTGCTTCTTTCTAACCAAAAACTGAGATCAGTGTCCCTATTTCTCTTCAGATTAAACTGCTAATGTATTTCTTTGTCCTGGGAGTACTCTATGGAACTGTATTTGGGCAATGCAACAGGGTCCTGAAAGGAGAGCTAGTAAAGTATCCCTTGTAATCTCCTTCTGACCAGTTCTCTGACCCCTTACCATCTGTGGCTGAAGAGCTCTGGAAGCTGCTGTTGCCTCTGTTTCAATTATCTTTAATCCTGGCTTATGGTATTGCCAGAGGATAGCTTGTGCTGACCACTGCTCTTGTATGGTGTGCCTTTTCTGCTAACTGTTGTAGATATCCTGGGCTGGAAAATTACTTCACCCCATCTTTTTGTTGCCCAAGAATTGTATTTGAGGCATTACTTTAAAGTGGTTTGGAAGGGAATTTAAGAAAGTTCAGGTAAATTTCTGCCTCTATTTGGTCATCTTGACTTTACCTCTAGATACATGAAATTTTTCAGAATCACAAAGTCATTAAATTCTTAGATCAGGCTAGCATTAACATTTAATAATTAACTTTGCCTAGATGGTATTGTTGTAATATCCTTCCTTGGACTATACTCAATTGAGAGAAGCCAGATACACAAAATAGTGTATCTATCAGGACAAAGGGGGAACCACTGAAATCTTTGTTGAGGGTCAGAAATTGTGTTTTGACTGTGAACAGCATCTAAATGATGTTACCTAGTTTTGTAATTCTCATTCAAATACAATGTTGGCCTGATTTCACCCTCCTGCTTAGAGCTTGTGTATTTTGGAAATATGTTTTGCTGGAATATCATACAGCTGTTCATTCTGAATGATGCTCTACTGGGAGAGGGGAGTAAACACATAAAGCTTCAGAAACCTATTCCAGATCCCTCAAAGTTGACTCTCAGCTTAATTTCTGGATCAGAAATTTAACCAAAGTTAATTTTAACTTCAGGGTCCTCAAGATTTTCAAAACCCCATTGCCAAGACTCACAACCTAATTGTAATCTATAGCAATAATTATCACTTTTATTAATTTCTATTTTTGGATTAAAATTGAAAATGCAAAGTTTAGTCCAGAAAAATCTTTGCTTTTTACTTGCTAGATATATGAATTTGCATGATCAATTAACATAATTATCTGTTAAAATTTCCAAAATTTAAATATATCCTAGGATTTCAGTGCTACTTAGTCTCTTTATTTAGATTTTAGGAATATATAACAACAGATGTGCATGTTAAATGCTTTCTAAAATATTAGAAAACTCTTATTCTATCTGTGCAAATAGTTTCTACAAAACATTGTTTCCCAAAAACACAATTTTCCCTACACCATTCATTTTGACAACATATTTTGACACTATCCTCATTCCTATGTGTTCTTTTTTTCCCTTTATTTGCCTATCATACTACCGGGTTAGTATTTCTTCTAGTGGGATTAATAAAAAGAATAAAAGTTCATATTTCTTTGAAGAACATAAGGTCTTTCCTCACACCAATTGTATGAGATAGGAAGTACAAATAAAATTAATTCCATTGAATAGATAAGGAAACATATTTGGAGGAAAATGGCTTGCTCAGAGTCATATCAATAAGCATTTATTAAGGAAATATATTTAGTTTTGGGGATACAAGAAGAGGCAAAAAACCAACATTCAACTAACCAACCAATCAACCTAAACAACTTCTTGCCCTCAAATAGCTCACAATCTAATGGGGAAGATAACATGCAAAGAGCTATGCTCAAATAAAAAATAGGCATGATCAATTTGAGATAATCTCAGGGGGAAGGAGCCAACAAAGGAGGACACATATATAATAAAGATCACAGCAAAAATTCATGTTTTAAAGCTTTTACCATGAAATTCTGTTGTCTGGGATGGTTCTGAGGTAGCATTTAATGCCAAATTATAAAACATTAAATGATTTTTTGTTGGTCAGGAGGATTAAGGAAAATAAAAATTTTCCCATTCACACATTATGTAGTCTAATTTTATTAATTCTTTACTAATTACCTGAATATGCTATGCATGTTTTTTCCATCTTTTCCCTTCTTTATTTTAATAAAGTCTTATTTTTATTTTTTTCAAAAAACTAGGCCAGTTTACTTTTTGATCTGCATAGTTTTCATTTTTGCTCTCTTGAAATGTAGCTCTGAAAAAAACAGACTTTTAAAAGGTCCATTGTGATTCAAAAAGAGCTACTTGACTAAGATTTTAAACACAATTCACTCTTGCTTTCTTTGAATGGTCAGTCATAGTCCCCAGTCCAAGCTCATTAAGTTTTGATAGATTAGATGAGTGTAATTATTTTCTGTTTCAGTCACAAATTCTGAGGGCCTGCCACTCCCAGATTGATACTTTTGTGATGGCAATCTAGGTCATCTTTTGTCTCAATTTTTATCTAAGCTTTAGTCATTGTATTGCCTGAGACAAACTTAGACCTGGGAAAGGCCTTAATTTAGAATAGTCAAGAATATCCCCTATAGCCTGGGCTATGACCAGTCATATCATACAGCTGATTTCATTTTTGCCATTGGACACTGATGATCCTAGGAGAGAGACAGAGTAAGGCTGATGACTTTGTGCAGCTCTGCCTGACTTAAATTTAATTCATAGGCAAATCACATTGTCCTTGTGATTTCATTAGTCCTCTTCAAGAAAAAAGGACAAACTATAACAACAATCCATCCTTCAAAGCTCAGGTTCTACCTCCTTTAGTCATATCTTTAGATAAAATGTTGGACTTGGAATCAGGAAGATCTTAATTCAAATCTTTCTTCAGACACTTACTAGCTATATGACAAGTCATTTGACTTCTCTTCCATTTTCAGATTCCATTTCTTCATCTTTAAAATGAAAAGGTTGGATCTGAGAGCATCTAAGGTCACATCCAATTCCAAATCTATGAACTTATAATTCTTTTTTGAAGCCTCTCCTGGTTATCCCAGGTCAGAGTAATCTCTTCTCTTTGAGTTCCTATTATATTTATATGACCCAAACAACTTTGTATTTTATATATATATATATATATATATATATATATATATATATATACATATACATATGTATATATATATATATATATATATGTATATGTCTCTCTATATATATGCTATCCTACCAGCTACATTTTGAACTCCAAGGCAGGCCCTGCTTCTTGTCATACATATATCTTTAGGGTGAAACATTTAATCTCTCAAACACTTATCTCTTAGTTGTTGTGACTAACCAGATTCCTATTTATCCTCAAAGAGCTCACAGTGTAATGGGGAAGATAACATGCAAAGAGATATGTTCACATAAGAAATAGGCACCATCAATTTGAGATAATCTCAGGGGGAAGGAGGCAATGAAGACCACAGATCTATGGCTAAAATGAATTGACATTAATTGCCCCTTCCTGTTAAACTTATAATAAATTTTTACCCTACTTCTAGCATTTGGTCTTGCTTTATACAAAACTGTCATCTCATGATCCAATTCATCTCACAGTGTCTCAGTCTTCTCCCTCAATAGCAAATCTTGGTGTTCTGTCTTGTATTCTGATACCTCTGACATATAGATCTAGTGATGATGAGGATGAGGATGATGATGATGATGATGATGAAGACAAAGAGTGAAAGAAAGCAATGACATAGTGGGACAGACTGAGAGTTAGGAAGACCCAGCCTCAAGTCCTACTTCTGACAATATATTAACTATGTGACCATCACTTGCTCTCTGGGTGAGCTGGGGCAAATCCTTTAACTGATCTAGGTCCAGGTTTTCTCAACCATCAAAAGAAAGGGTTGGGCTTTATGACTCCAGTAGTTCCTTATGGTCCTTAATCTATCTATGATCAGTCTATGATCTGTGAACATAGACAATTCACTAAATCTCTAAGGTCATGAGGAGTTTCCTCAATCAGAGTTTCCCAAACTGATAAAACTCACAATTTCTTTAGCACTATGAGATTTTAAAGCACTTATCATGCTCTAATTTAATGAAGCAATGGATGTAGACTCTATGATATTGTATAGTTTAGCTAGATGGTACAGAGGGTAAGAATGTAAGACTTGGAGATAATCCAGGTGGACTTGGTTTTAAATTTTGCCTCAGGTACTTATAAGTTATGTGGCCCTGGTCAAGTCATTTATTCTTTCCCAGCCTCAGTTCCTCATCTGTAAAATGGGAATAATGATAACTTCTACTTTATATTGCCCTTGTGTGAGCATCAGATAAGATCTCATTTGAAATGCTTTGCAAACCTCAAAGCCTATTATTAATTATCTTCAAAGGCATGTTCCTATGACTGTAACCCAGTTACCTAATACTAGATCTTCCTAATGCCAATTTCCTACATTCTTGAAAAATAATAATATTAACAGTAGCTGACATTTGTATATGACCATGGATATAGAGATAGGCACCTGAATTTATTGGAATAAGAAACTTCTGGGAGAGAAATTTTCTTCTACTAATGAAGATTGGAAGTTTCTTTGCAAACTTAGAAGCCTTAGTAGGGCAGTTAGGTGAAACAGTAGATAGAACAGTGGTCTCCCATCAGGAAGATGAGAGTTCAAATCCAGTCTCAGACCCTTTCCACTTGTTGGGCAAGTCTCTTAACCCTGACTGCCTCGAATCCAGGATCATCTCTAATCATCCTGATTCATATCTGCCCAGTGGACCCAGATGACTCTGGAGGAGAAAGTGAAATTGTGCTTATCATGGTGTTACCTAACCTGATATCATAGTCTTCTTTGAGAATAAAGAAAAAGCATCAGAAGTTTTAGTTACTTAAAGCATTATGAAATTAAATGACTTACCCATGCTCAACAAAAGGATTTAAAGCCAAGTTGTCCTGGTCTCCATATCTTCTACTGCGCTGGCTGCCTTTAATAACAATTAAAAAAGATTTCATGAGTCCTGAAATCTCTGTAGAGACTATTTTGTGCGCCTTAGGTAGAGAACCTCTGAACTGTTTAGATTGATATAGTCTTTGTGGTAGATAATGATGTGGCAAGGACATTGTTGCATGAAACATTGGAGTAGACCATTGGAGCATAAGCATCTCTGTGCAGAGAATATACTCAGGGCTCCATAAAAAGACAGATTCCCAGGAATGTCAAATTCACAGGCAAAATCAAAATGTAGTACATTTCTGAAAGGCCCAATCTGAGATTTATTGAAGTTTGGGGATAGAAATATTCCATATTTCTCACCTTTCCAAAATATCAATAAAAGAACTTTTCTATTCAGAAAATATTTCGCTGATTTTTTTTCTTTTAGTGACATTGGTGGAAAGTATGCCTATTTGGTTCTTTTATATTCCATACTGATTAAATTAGTA
Source organism: Macrotis lagotis (assembly GCF_037893015.1). Classification (NCBI taxonomy): domain Eukaryota; kingdom Metazoa; phylum Chordata; class Mammalia; order Peramelemorphia; family Peramelidae; genus Macrotis; species Macrotis lagotis. The sequence goes on along the minus strand of NC_133666.1, from coordinate 446,481,330 downwards.
TCTTAAGACTTTGTATTATATAAGCAATCATATTCAAAACTCTTTTTTGCCATCTTTGGTTTAAAATATATGGGCAAGTTGCATAATGGCAATAAGCAATTTTAGTTTGTGAGTCAGTGTACCAAGGGAAAATTAATCTTTTAAATAGCAAATGTAAATGGTTATTTTTTTCCCTTAATCTAACTAAATACTTTCAGTCATTTGTAATAAAATAGTCTATTTTAGCTTTAACTGAATCCAATTTTCAATTGAGGTAAAAGTAAAGATATATGATATGTGGGACGTAATATTGAAATGACAACTATTTTGCAATTAGGGTTTACATTGCCATTTAGTCTAGTAATGCTTTTCTTATATATGACTATTTAATTATTTCCCAAAATAGAAAGCGTGTCTTGCATTGTGGAATCTCCCCAGAGTATATTATACATTCCAGAGAAGACTCTCGGTCCTATTTTCAATGTCTTCATAAGTATGGCTGTGTCATATTATGAAGGTTTCAATTTGTAAATATAAATATTCCCAATTGCCACACTGAGGCAACATAATTCTGCTATCTTGTATATTTTTTTCCTTCTTTACTCATCACAGGATCACAACATCAGAAAATGTCAGGACTCAAAAGGGCTTTAGAATTCCTTCATTTTATAGATGGCAAAGCTTAGGCCCAGAGAAGTGAATTGATTGTTCTAAGGTCACTGAGCTAATTAGTGGTAGGATTAGAGGCAGAGTCCCTGGAGACAGCCATACTCAAAGGAAGAAGAAAAGACAGGTGAGTTTTTTTTATGTTGCATGTTTCCTTAATTTTGGATGTTTGGTGCAGTGCCAAGTAAGATGATATTTAAATTGAATAAGAGAGGCTTTAGAAAATCTAGCCTACTTATACTCCCACCCCTCAATTGATCAGATTCTGGACCATAACAGGCACAATTATAGAGAAGGGAAAAGAAAGGGAATAAGATTTATATGGTGCTTACTTTGTGCTAGACATTATTCTAAGAACGTTTTGCAACTATTATTTCATTTGATATTCACAATAACTCTGAGAAGTAGGTGTTATTATTATCCCCATTAAATAGTTTAAAGCAAGCAGAAGTTCAGTAAGTTGCCCAGGGTCACACTTTTAATAAAAGTCTGTAATTAAATTTGAAGTTGGTATTCCTGATTACAGGCACAACACTCTATCTAGTGTGCCACTAGTAGTAGTACTAGTAATAGTAATAGTGGTAGTAGTAATACTAGTTGTGGTGGTAGTAATGATAGTAGTAGTAGTGGTAGGATAAGTGGTTGTGGTGGTAGTGGTGGTGGTGGTAGTAAAAGTGCTATGGCTGTCCTAATATTTGTCACTGGCATTTAAATTAATTGTCCATGAAAAGATTGCCCATAAAATTACATAGGTGAACCAATATGAGGCAGTAGGTCTAAGTTTAAATATCCAACTGGAACCCTGACCTCGAAGTGACTATTGGAACATATCACAGAGTGCACCTTGTTAGCCTTTTACAAATCTTCAGCTCATTTATATAATTCCTACAGAGTTCATATCTTTTATCCATGGAGAATAAATCCTTTGCTTTGTAGAACATTATCTCAGTGTTTCTTTGCTCTTTATTCAGTATTTCTCCTTTTGCAGATTTTAAAGTTGACTGAAGGGGAATGGGGAAAACCCTTGACTGATAGAAACGTCCTCTATAGTAGATGTTTAAAAAAATCCAACAGTGAATATAGCAGATTTCCTCTTTACAAAGCATGTATTACAAATTGAAAAGTATTATTTTCTACCTTTCATCTTTACTTTCTTCCTACCTTTGTATACTAAACCCTAATAGCTATTGTCAGGGTCTTGGGGATGGGAGATCTAAAAAAAGAACTTTAACTATTTTGCTTTTGTCTCCTCTGCAAATATGATAATCATAAGAAAACAAGAGAAAATAATGAATAGAAGAAAAAGCCATTAATTGATCCTGAATCAAACACATGGACTAAGAAATGATGAATGATATGTCACAATTGATCACAATTTCACCCAAATAGGATGAGAGGGGCATCGACTGTTCAGTGTTTTAAACTATGTAGCAATTTCTTTTTTCAAACCTTTCTCTATTTGGAGGAACAAGTTCCTTGGAAGAAATAAGTGTGAAGATGGTCGGGGAACAGTTGTAACCTAATGAAAGACATCACTGACAAAAAGAATATCTTTCTGGTGGAAAAATACTAGAAAACTCAACCCCTCTTAACATGGAAATTTTATTTTCCCTAAAGTAATATCTTAAAAATCATTTGAGGAATAGATGATGCTTTTGACATCTCCAGTGTGATTAATGGCATATTTATTAGCATCACATGAATTCAGTGTTATGAGTAGAAAGAACTTTTGACTGCTTGTACCCTCAGAAGCTTAATTTTTTTTCTCCCAGAATAGTACTGTAAAGATTGCTCTAATTGAGATGCATGGTTGTGAGAGATTTGAGAAGAACAAAAATCTGTTTTGAAATGACCAGATCTCTATATTCAAAATATATTTACCTAAGAAAGCTCTGTGCTATTCATCAGTGGATGAGAGAAAGCACAGTCCAGTGCAAATACTAACTTTCATAATAGAGAATGGATTCGAAATTTACTCGACCCATCTCTGAGTATTCAAACAATTCTAGGCATGGAGGTAATCAAAGCCTACCAAAACTAATTCAGCTTCTTTCTCTCAGGTGCATATTGAGCATTCTGCTTCCTATTATAGCTCTGCACATCTATCTTACAGCACATTATTTGGCTGATAACATTATAATAAAATACTTATTTCAGAATTACATTGCTATTCAGACTGGTCTACCTCCTGGAAACCTGAAATGTAAGAGGGAAAATGAAGCTGGTTTAAATTCCCATTCATTTTCATAGTAGCATAGCCCATTTCTTTTTACAAACCTGCTGCCTGCATTGAGAGGATACAAGGACACATTGGGGGAATGTCAATCGTTTTGCTGTTTCTCATATAACAATACTGTTTAATATAGGTAACTAATGGCATTTAACGGGTTCTGGCGATGGACTGAATTGCACCATGGGTGTCACAATTCTTGATCTCTGTAATGTGTTTTGTACTTCGGATCATTTAATTTTGTTAGGCAAACGTGCTTTAGTTCTTAATGACAAAATGGGAACCTATTCTAACAACTGTGGTTTTTCTTCCCCCTCTTTGTACCAAGTGATGCATAAAGTCTAATCTTTGATAGTTGAAGGAAGATGTTACTTATTTTGATTTATGATCTCCTTCTGTCTTACTAATTTTTAATTGCACATAGTCAAATCTGATTAATCTGTATTAGTATGCAAAATCCATTTTTCAAGCTAAATAAAAATCTGTTTAATAAGTCCAGGTAAGACCCACAAGGAAAGGCTAAAATACTGAATCTTTTTTGCATTTGCATTTAGGGAAATATTTTCTGGTGTAATAGTATATCTATTGCATGCCCCTCCCCAACCATACTCCCTCACTGAAACATTTAATTAATTATATGTAGCCAGATAAACAAAATATAATTTGCGTGCCCACTGTCTAAAAAAGTAAAGGAAAAGTTGAATGGAAGGTAAGTAGGAAGAAAATGAATAAACTATCATACGTTAGCAGCCCAAGTGAATTTGGTGCAGATAAAGCATGTAAACCATATGAAAAGTTACAGAAAAATTTGAGGATGTCTAAAGAGGGAGAGAACAGTATTGATTAATCTGTTGATAAATATTATAGAATGAATGACTTTTTGTTAGGCTTAATTGAAGATTTGGGAAAGTTAATTTCAATGCCAGCTATTTTCAAATGAAATTAGTAGGGTCAAAAGTGAAGGGTTTTTTCTTACAAATTAGAGTTTTTAGCTGACTCAAATTCCAATGTGTTTTAACTAACATAGAAATGGGAGAATAAAATGACAGCAGGGGGAGAGGGACATATTTGGGACAGATGGGGACATTGAAATTGTATTCCCTCAATATGGGTATGCATGAATGCATACCTGGCCTATGATATCAGGGTATAAGCCTTGCCCAGAGTAGGAGGAATTGGATGGGCTTTATGAGGCTGGCATATGATAAAATGCCTAGAAACTGCCAGTTAAAGTAAAACTTAGCGGGTGGTTAGTAATCAAGTTAGGAAATATGAAATGGGGTCTGAAGAGACAAGATATTTATAAGTTTCCTTTCTTTTCTGTCAGGCCAGATTGGAGAGGAATGAAGACTTTAGCTTTTTCTTTTCTATGTGGTGTTATCTTTCATTGTTATGATTTGAGAAGATAGCCGGTCTCATACTATTTGATATACTGAAGCAAGGATTGATTTTTTTTTTGCAAGACGATTGGCTTAAGTGACTTGCCCTAGATCACACAGCTAGACAATTATTAACTGTCTGAATCAGTATTTGAATTCAGGTCTTCCTTACAACAGGCTTGGTGCTCTGTCCACCGCGACACCTAGCTGCGCCTGCAAGAAATGATTCTTAAACACAATGCAAGGCAACTGAAAAAATTAATGGGGATGTTAGACTCTCTCTTAGAAATAATTAGTTAATAGATTAAATTTCTCCCTCAACTATGAAGTGAATGGAACCCCAAGTTGGCTGTCCAGATAGGGTTTATTATAGTACACTCACTCTGAGGAAAAATTAATTTTCTTTTTAATAGAAATTTGTAATGTATACCTTAAATGTCAATCCTCAAAGATATAAAATTAAGGAAGAGGGTGATTTTCATTTACCCAAAGATTTTTATATGCATAGGCCATTCCTTAGATCTTGAGAGAGTAGGCAGAAGATGTATAATTCTTTCTACTGTTCTCTAGGAGCTTACAACTTATTTTAGGGCATAAGTGATTAAAGTTTACTCTGATATTTCATCATGATAGGAGAATAGCATTGCATTCTCAAAGACTTTTCTGTTGAGCTTAGGATTTGGCAGGTCAAACACTTTAAGTATGATTAAATGTTATTGTTCACCCTTCCTTTTTTGAAGAGGACTAGTGACAACATGGGGTGATGTCTTGACTTGTGTGTGAATTGGATTTAAGTGAGGCAGAGTGACAGAAAGCCAACAATCTCACACTTTCTCATCATCAAAGTCAAAAGACAAAAAAAGAAGTAGGAAATAGATTTTATCTTTATTGTTTAAAGAGCAGACAACCTAAGCACTGATAAATTCATCATTGAAGGATTCTTCATTAAGCAATGACTTTTATTTTTTAAAATTATTAATTTTTATATTCTTTTTTGCCACAACTCTTTAAGTCAAATATCTTGTTTTTGTGTTTATATTTCCACATAGAGAGCACAGTACATTGCACAGAATAAGTAGTTCATTCATTCATTCATTCAGGCAGTTTGAATTCTGCCTGAAGTAAATATTCCACACCAATGTAATCACATATCCTTAAAGTATTGTTGTTGTTGATGATGATGATGATGATGATGATGATGATGATGATGATGATAATGATGATTAGATATATGGAGCATTGCTCTGGCCAGTGTTAACATTGGGAAGACCAAACCAAAAAGATACCCTGAGGCCGTTGTAGGCTGCCTGGAGACAGACCCCTGTCATCTGAGCTCTGGCAGGTATCTTTCCTGCTCTGATCCAGGTCTCTGCACGGAACCATGGATGGCTGAGTTCCCAGCTCAGCAGTGGAGCTACCTCTGGGTTTGTGGCTGGTCTTCCTTCTCTTTCAGTGATGGTGTAGCTGACATAGGTCTCATCTGCATTTTTCCCCCGACTGGTGTTCTGTCCAGGACTCTGCCCATTTGTCTCATCAGCCTTGCTGTTGGACTTTGCCTTCACCTCTTTGGGAATTTCCTTTGATCTTTGTGGTGACCCTGGTCCCTGGAGAGAGGTCTATCAGCCAAGTGATGATGGCCTCAAGCTTCTGTCCTCTGAAGCAAAAAAGAGATTATTCTAGTCACAAGTACGGTAGTAGTTCAGAAGAGACAGAGGCCAGTCTGGGATGGAATAGTTTCAAAGAGCCTCATGCAAGAGAAAAGACTTGACCTGGACTTTGATGAGTAAATGGGCTTTGGATTGACAAAAAAGTGGACAAAGTTCATTTCAGGACAGGAAAGCAAGAGACAGAAAACCTCACCATTGGAGTTGTCGTGTATGTCCTATGGACTGGGAAAAGACCTTAGAAGGATTTGTATTAGGGGAAATAAAGTTGATGAGGAAGAGCAGGATCCTGAATACCAGTCTGAACACCTGACTGTTTCAATAGTTGTTTAGGAATATGGTAGAAATCGTGTGTGTGTGTATGTGTGTGTGTGTGTGGTGTGTGTGTAGGGAGCATGGATCAAAGGGCAGCAAGATATTTCAGTAGTTCCCATAATTTCGGGGTTGAATGGGACCTCAGCAGCCATCAAGTCGAACTCATACCTGAAAAGGAAGCTCCATTACAACCTAGCTATCAAGTAATGCTTGAGGATACTTACTGACTTCCCAAGTTAACTAACAACTTATGGATCTCTTTAATTGTTGGATTCTGCCCCCTCCACTCCCACACCAAGCCTTAATTTGTTACTTTGTAATTTCCAATCATTTTCCACGTTCTGCAATCTAGTTCTAAACAGAAGTTCAAGAATAAAAAAAAAGTCAAAATGGTGATAGTCTCAGTCAGAGTAAGTCAATAAACATTAGGCTGCTACTATACACCAGGTTCTGTGCTAAGTACTTTATATTTGTAAAAAAAATGCTGTAGTTAAGAGAAGCAAGTCAATGGATCTGTGGTCTCATTGATGTGTAGGAGTCTTCCACTAGAGAAACCTGCAGCCCATCTATACCTTTTTCTTATCTATGTTCTATTGATTTTCTTGGACTAAATCATATTTGGGATTCATTAGATGCTACAGAGCTCATAAAAGTTCTTAAAATTATGAACACTTTAATTTACTTTCTCTGTTAACTACATGAGCACAGCACAAAGGGTAGAAAACTGAATTTGAAATTAGGAAGAGCTGAGTTTGAATCTTGCCTCAGACCTTTACTAGTTATTTGATCATGCACAAGTGCCTTGCCCTTTCTCAGTGTGTTTTCTCATCTGTTGAACGAAGACTTTGGAATCAATAACTTACTTTTTTTTTTTTAATGTTTTTGCAAGGTTAAATGGGGTTATTAAGTGGCTTACCCAAGGCCACACAGCTAGGTAATTATTAAGTGTTTGAGGCCAGATTTGAACCCAGGGACTCCTGACTCCAGGGCCGGTGCTCTATCCCCTGCGCCACCTAGCCGGCCCAAATCAATAACTTCTAAGAATACTTTAGTTGCAAATTTTAGTTATCTTTTTCCATCATTACTAATGTAAGCTAATGACATGATAGGCATAATGGAGCTTATGAAAATGAAATACTCCTTTTGGGCTTTTCTAAGGCTATTTTGATCATATGGATCACAAACTAATAATATTTTTTTCTGAGGATGCAATACTATTTGAGGTACATCTTGATTTTTGTTACATGTTTATATTATACAAAGATGTCATATCTAGTGATATGGGTAGAAAAATATCCATTGCATACATCCCTAAACACAATCTTTCAAGTCATTTTTAGCCAAGTGCCTTGAAACTTTACTTACCCTGTTGATGTGAAGTAGAGGAAAAATAAGATATTCTTGATCCTTTTTTGGTCCTTGAAAACTACTTTTCTCTGAGCACCTCAGTCCTTAAACATCACAGAAACTCTGAAGAAGATAATGGATGAATTTCCATTTATCTACTTTTGAATAAAACCTGGACCTCACCACAGGAAAGAGGCCATGATAAGAATGACTTCTCAAATGTATCTAAGAACATAACCAGATAATTTTTGATTTGGAGATGAATGTTAATGTCTCAGCTGATCAGTTTTTTTCCCCAATTTTTTGTCACTATTTCTGAAAGAGCGGGAACATGGAGAAAAATGGTACTTTTGATAATGTATCAACTTATTTAAAAGAAATAAAAAGTAGAAGATTGTATTAGTTTGATTTGATTTAAAAAAGACCTCAAAGGACAGTCCAAACTTTCATATTAAGTAAATTGTCCAGGGTCACATAGCTAGTAAATATCTGAGGTAGGTTTAGAATTCAGGTCTTTCTGATTCTAAATCTCTGTTGTCATGCCATGCTGACCAACAAGATATTATTATTTCTATTTTACAGATGAAGAAAATAGAGCTCATACATGTTAAGTGAGTTATTCTTGGTCACAGTCTAATAAATGACATACCCATTACTCTTTCCACTCTACAATGCTTCTACAATTTAGAAATACACTAAACTGTATTTGAATTATGAAAATGTAAAAATTCAAGCATTCAGAAAGCATTTTTTTTAGGTTTTTGCAAGGCAAATGGGGTTAAGTAGCTTTCCCAAGGCCACACAGCTAGGTAATTATTAAGTGTCTGAGGCCGGATTTGAACCCAGGTACTCCTGACTCCAGGGCTGGTGCTTTATCCACTGTACTACCTAGCTGCCCCCTCAGAAAGCATTTTTAAGCAATGTTGGCATCCTTGTACTCTATAAGGCATAAACCTGGATGCAAAATAGTTGAGTATGGACTGAGTAAATGGAACAAGTTCTAGATTTCTTTTGTAGCTTTCAGAATGGGACAGAAAACCTCCTGCTCCATCTGAATGCTAAGGAAAAGACTAGATGACTTTGAAATGCCTTTTAGAATTAGATTTCTAACAATTTAAAATGCTTCTTGATATTTTTAATGTTCCTAAAATACCCATTATTATTCTTTTCCAGATTATGCCAAGATCTTCCTATGACATTAAACTGCATGCCCCAAATGCATAATGGGGTCACATAGTTAGATCTCAGTACCAGGCCTGATTGGTTCCTAAACTGTAACTTTGATAGAGCTTTCCTATAGTCTGCCATTTCCATTTTTGAATTTATCTTTCCTATTTGTTGTAAAAATCTAAAACAATATTATACTTATTGACAGCATACAGACAGGGAACATTTTATCAATGTTTTTCCAAAGAAAATATATATGAGTAATTCATAAAAAACTGGAATTGCATGAGACAGATTAATTTTTAAATGGCAAAAGTATTCCAAAGAAGATGACAAAGGCCTTATTCATGACTGACCTGTGACCTAATTTTGTTCAAGTTTTTAGCAATTTGTTTCTGTGCTATATTCAATAAATCACAGATGACTCAGATTCATCAAAATGAGCTTAATTGGCATGGAATAGGGGATTTGGCTGGGACATTGTTGAGATGCCAAGATCAAGAGCAAGTGTAGCTTATGGAACTCCCCCTCCCCTGTACCAGATCTGCTAGGAATACATAAATTCAGCTGTGAATGACAAACAGATGCAATTAGGGAAAGATCTGTTTGTAGGGCCAGCATCTATTACTGCCTCAGAGATACCAGAGGACAAGAGAATGTTGAGAATAGCTTGAAGGCCAAAGCACAGTGACCTCTCTAGAAATTAGGACCATCCCAGTTTGCAAATTGGAGTTGTAAACATCTCTATCTGGTACCTGTTATTACTCTGATCTGGTGTTCTCAAAATATATTAGGATAGAATATTCAGTTATACTGACAATAGCATCTAAAGTTGAGTTAAATTTCATTTCCTTTTGAACTGAGTTTCCACCAAAATACTACCAATATTTATAAGAATAGTAGAAAAACGAATAGAGTCTGAAGGGCCTTACAGACTTTAAAGTCTAGGTAGCTTATTTTACAAAGTTGGAAACTAGGTCTGCAGAAGTTAAACAAAGTCGGGGCAGCTTGGTGGCATAGTGGATAGAGCACTGGCTCTGGAGTCAGGAGTACCAGAGTTCAAATCCGGCCTCAGACACTTAATAATTACTAGCTGTGTGACCTTGGGCAAGTTACTTAATCCCACTGCCTTGCAAAAAAACCTGAAAAAAAAAGAAGCTAACAAAGTGTTCAGTCACACAATTAGTGAAAAATGTGGATTTATACTGCAATCTCTTGACTCAAAAATCAGTATATTTTCCCACTATATTGAACCTGTACTCTTTCTATGTGCAACTATATGTTTTTGATGAAAAAATAAAAAAAAAGAAAAATAAATAAAATAAAATAAAAAGAAAAAAGAAAAAAGAAAAAAAGAAAAGAAAAATATCTGTATCTCCCCACACCATGCAATTTTACAAATGTAGAGTAAATAAACCATGATGCTATAAAGTTTAGAGCAAACCTCTACAAGTCTGGTCTGTAGAGTAGAAGAAGAAAATAGAGTAATCTGATTATCAGGAGTAGCTCCATTAAGCAATTAAGCAAGCACCGTTTTTTAAATGCCTACTGTGTTTTATGCAGCACCTGGAGAATATAAAGACAAATTTATTTCCCCAAGTTCTTGTTTTCAAGAAATATATATTCGAGAGAAACATCAAATAAGAACATGTATATTTATATATGTATATGACATATACACATTTATTGTATATCTATGCATAAATCTATGATAGAATGAATACAAAATATATATCAGTTGCAAAGTTACATTATTGGAAATTTAGGGTATGAGGAAAGATGTCCTGTTGAAGGTGGAATTGCAGCTGAATCTTGAAGGAAATGAGAAATTATGAGATGGAAGGGAGGCCAAACAACATTCCAGAAATGTGGATGGGAAAGGCAAAGAAATAAGAGGTGGAGTGTCATTTTTGAAGAACAGAGAGAATACTAATTTGGTTAAACTGAAGAAGGCAAGAAAAAAAATTATAAAGAGGCTAAAAAGATAATTTGGAACCATGTTGGGAAAACTTAAAAGCTAAAAGAACTAAACAGAGAAGTTTATATTTGAGTCTAAAGGTAATGCTAAGGTTCTGAAGATTATTTTAGCTGGAGAGTTGAAAGTATCAAATTTGTACTTGTTGAAAATCACTTTGGTCGGTTTGTGAAGGATGGTATTGAAATGAGTAGTCTTGAGGGGAAACCATTTAGGAAGTCATTGCAGTAGTCTAGGAGAGAGGTAAAAATAGTTTTCTAACTATATGATAGCAGTTGTATGAATAGTTTTATGAATAGGAGACAAAAGTGAAATATATTATAACTCTATTTCTTTTTTGGTTATTTGGGACAAGTTTTATAACTTTTCTGTGTTTATTCTTCTGCTGGAAAGTAGAGATTCTAATATCTGCCTTTTGGAGCAAAGGTGTCAAATTTATGCTCTTAGACTCCTGAGTTTCCAGTTGAACCAGATTAAAATGTAATTGGGAAATGCTGCCAAAAATATATTTAAAAAAAAAAGTAATCTAGAAAATGTTTATTTGTGATTTTCTAAGTCAATAGTGGTCATAAGTTAAGATGAATACTGCTGATATGGAGAATATATAGAAACATTAGGCCATGATTTAGAATTAGAAGCAGGCCTTGAGACCAACTTTTCCAACCCTGTGAAGTCATGGAAATGTAAGCTTAGTATTTCCATCTTGCCATGTTTGTGTTTTCATTGTGATGTCTATGGGTGCATTGATTGTCAGATAAAAGTAATAGTGCTTAAACAATTATGAAGTGATTTATATAATTTAATTCTTTTGAGTCTCACAGCAACCTGGGACATATATAGGTAAGATGTTATTACCCTCATTTTTAAGAGGAGATAAATGTTTCAGAGAAATTAAAACACTTGCTAGCTTAGGTCAAAGCCAAGATCCAAACTCAGGTCCCCCTGACCTTAATTCCAGTAATCTTTTCATCACAATGTTTTCTCTGTCTCTCTTAATAAAGATCACTTAAGGAAAAAATATAAGGAGCAGAGAAAAGTTTTAGGAAGAAAGATTTCTAAAGATATGTACACATTTGCTTTATTTATTTTGATCAAAATGAATTATTCATCAAACTTAGTTTTCAAAGTAGGGTGTATATATTTCAGAGACTACTCAAGACAGTTCACTGGGGTACAATTAATAAAGTTAGAACTTCTTTGTATAGTTTGTTCTGCTATAATGAGACATTATGTGTTCCCCTAAAGCACAGTGTTATGCAAAACTGAGCAATAAAAATTAGAAGGCTTATGGGATAAATGGTGTTAGGTATACAATGCTCAAAAATAGCATTAGAGACATATAAAAAAGATAATTACCTAATAAAAATGGTAGCAAAGTTTGATGTATGTTAAATGGTTAAGAAATATATGACTGTTCTATAAATAATGATAGTGTTTATATTGTCATACTGCTACTTGGTCTGTGCCCTTGTTCCTACAAAGGCCAATCTGTCAAAGTCTCATGAGAAGTAGGTAGTTTCAGGTCCAGGTATTGGAAACCAGAGGGTAAAGGAAATATTTGGGGACAGGAGAGGTCAAGCCTTCTCTGTCCATGGCTCTTACTGAACCGAAAGACATATAATAAATATGCCACTTTACCTTGAAAAAGACCTAATGTTTGCTTGTAGAAGAGGGTCTTGGAAGAGTTGCATCTTGTGAATAATTGTGAAATGGTTCAATTCTCTGCATTCTCACTGGTTTAGAGAAGAAAGAATACATAAGCAAATTTGATAGTCAAGTTATACTTCAATTGTTCCCTTATACATCAATCTCCTTGGAAGAAATTCATGTTTTCAAAAAAAAGCTATTATTTTATTAAATCTAAAAATAAGGAATTTAAGCTTTGGGTAGCATACAGATTGACACTGGTACCTTGACTTGGTCTCTATGTCAGATGTCCCTTTATATACACCATGTGAGGTGTTATGAAGGAAGAGTTGGAGCTGCATGGTGAGGAGTATTGACAGCATCATCCTTATTCACTCAAATGAGTTTTACATGGTTCAGTTAAGCATATTTGTGGATTACATGGTTTAATTTTAACTAAACTTAGTATCACAAAAGGATAAATTTCTTAAGAAGATTACCACAACTAAAATGATTGAAGATGAAACTAATTCAGTAAAATCAAAGAAGAGAATGTAGAACCACATTATAAGAAGAACTAAAATTATCTAGTCAGATCCAATGAAAGATTGGCAAATTAAAAAAAATTAGAATTTTTTTAAGAATTATTTGAAATATGGATTTTTATCTACTTGTTAGCAATGAACTTCACTCATGTAGTCTTGAGACATTATCTAATGATATTTTGAAATCTTCATAATTAGTGAGACATTTTAAATCTAAACTTTTGTTGCTGAAAATTATTTCAATGTGTCAGCCATAAAAATTCTCATATCTTAGAATGAATAGAATAATACTGAGAATCTAAGTACACTTAGAAACTTGGAATTGGAATTTTCAAATTGGTTCAAATATTTCTCAGCAAAAAAATTTCAGTGGTTTTGAACCACGAGTAGATTGACAAATGTTTTATAACCAATTCTCCAGGAAAATAAAACAACAAAGCAAAAGTACATCTGATACATTTTCAAGTTTTATCTGCATTATTAACATTTGTTCCAATCAACAAAATTGTAATTTTGGCAACAAAATTGCAATTTGTACATTTCAGAGGTAAAAATGCTCACATGGAAAATTTTAAACTAGGCCCTCATGCCAATTTGAACTGGCTCCAGGATACCCTCTTTTGAGTCTAGTGTATTTGTATTCTCTTTGCTTCCATAGTGCCTGACACTTAGTAGGTGTTTGTCAGTTGAATGAAAAATATAAAAATACAGCTTTGGTTAGTTTTCAAGAAGAAAAAATTGATATCAAGGAAGACAAAAAAACTACCATCTGAATTTCAGTGAAAGTTTTTGCATAATTGGAAAGTGACACTGAAGAGGGAGTATCATGATTTCTTAAATACAGCCAACAATGCACTTCTTACATTTGGATCCATATATCTTTGTGAAGTCTATTTTTTCTGCTTTGCTAACCATGAAAATTAAGTGTCAGAAGAAACTGAACTTTGAATCACTATCATAAAGTGTTAAACCAAGATTTTAAAGCATAATAAAATATATCCAATCATAATGAACAATGTTAATAGTAATTAGTAATAATTATTTATGAAAACAAAATATTTTGTATGTTTGATATAAAAAAATTTTGTTATTTCAGTTTTTATTGCAACCTTTTAATTTGTGTTTTGTATGTTTTATGATACAAGGCAGACATTAATTAGTATGTACATATGTCTATGAAGAAATAAAAATATATTTATGTGCTCATTTTTACTTAAAATTTTTTTAATGATATAAGTACACAATAAAAAGACACCACTACTTTTTAGCCTCTAGTATCTGCATATCCACCCATTTTGTTTACTTTCCTCTTCCATTTATCATTTTGGCTCTTTCTTTACCAGTGGGGAGAATTTCTCCCTTTTCCCTGGGGATTAGCTCTCTAATATGGCTTTTATAGGAACAAGTGTCCATAGCCATGGGTAAAGATATACATTAATTAAATATTTCAAATATTTGATGTTTTCATAGGGAAAATATTATAGCTTATTTTTCTATTTGACTCTGGAGCATAGAACTAGGAAATAGAGATGATGGTTGAGAGAAACAGTGTTTAAAGGGAAAAAATGTTAATTGTTGTTGCTTTGAATCATTTTCAGTTGTATCCAAGTCTTGGTGACCCCTTTTGGGATTTTCTTGGCAAAGATCCTGAAGTGGTTTGCCATTTCCTTTTCCACCTTATTTTGTAGATGAGAGAATTGAGGGAAGTAGGGTTAAGTGACTTGTCCAGGGTCCTACAGCTAGTAAGTGTCAGAGACTAGGTTTGAATTCAGGTCTTCCTAACTTCAGATCCACTCTAATCAATGTCCCTCCTCTCTACTTTCAACCTGTTAATCAGAGCTATTCAAAAGTGGAATAAACAATCTTAATTGGTAATGAGTTTTCCTTTCTGGAGGTATTCGAGTGGAAAATGAATGACTACTTTCTTGGGTTAATGTAGAGGGTATTCTAATGTAGGGTTAACCTGTGCCAAAGTGTGACTTTTAGGGACCCTTCCAACACAGAAATTCTATTTTAACAACTCTTTCCTCCAGAGCCTGATGAAGAAAACAAGTGACAAAGCTAAGGCTCACTTTATGTGCTTTAATCTGTTAGAAACTCAGAATGTTTCTTTAGAGGAAATAAAAATCTGCCCATTTACATTTTATTTCTGTTACATTTAATTGTCTCACTTCACTCTGGATAAATAGAAAGATTAATTCTTAGCCATTCCTAAAGCTCTTCTTGGCTCCAAATTAGATCAAGCAGGGAGTTTCCCTCATTAGAGTACTTCTTCCCTGCTGGCAGAAAGTCTCTTATCTCTGTCACTGGTCTATGGGATGTACTGCTTGTCCTCACAATTACATTGTAAATCCCTCATGATCTTTATTCCTCAAATTAACTGAAAATCTGGGGTTTAAGATTCTCATTTTGGATAAGAAATGTGTATAAATACTATTAAGTAAACACTGCCACATTTAACATTTCAGCCAACAAAAGGAAAATAAGCAATGCATTATGAAGCAACCATTTTAGAAGCTCCACAATTTTGCTGTCAATGTTTAATTATATAAAACTAATAATGGTTGTGACTCACTGACTATACTCATCATGATTTTGTTTGTTTCTCTTCTTGGTCTGGATTTGTGATTTTATTGGATAGAGATTCCTTGTGTAGAAATCCCTCCACTGATACCAAACCAACAAGTTTTGGGGAATTGTCTGGGGCAAGTCACTTCACCTATGTATCTTAGTTTCCTCAGGTATAAAATGAAGAGGCTAGACTTAATGACCTCTAAGTTTCCATCCTAAATTAAAGGTATGATCCTTTTTATTGAGAAATTGCCCATGGTCACACAGGGTGTTTCAAGAGTCAGAACATGAACTTAGATCCTCTCAAATCTAAAGCTAGTCCTCTACCCGTTATATTACTCATAATATTACTCATGGAGAAAAAAGGAAGGATTATGATGGAGCAGATTGGGATGGTCTTTGGAATGGCTCTTGCTTAATACTGTAATTCTAGTTACAGAATCACGTAGCTCCTCCAGAAACAGTTTGGCATAATGGATACAATAACTGATCTGAAGTTAGAAAGACCTCAACTCACATTCTATAAGAGACACTAGATCCATGACACAACCTCTTTGAAACTCATTTTCCTCATTTGCAATAATAGGGATGATAATAGCAATTCACAAAGCTATGTGAGCAATAAGATAATATATTCAAAAGTCTTTATAATCTTTAAAATACCATGCAAATCCAAGTTAGTATTATTGTTATTTAAGATTGTTTCCATCATTTCCATGATCCCAATAAAAATGAATGTTCCTTATAATCAACAGTCTAGGTTCTCAAAAGGTGATGGGGCTAATTGAAAAAAAAGTACATATTATCTGATTGGAAGCAGAACCAATATACTTGGACTTTTAGTGCCTTTACTTGACTATTATGTCAGCACAGGTATTCAAAAATCAGATATTAGAAGGGATCTTTTATTATACTTTGTTTATCATAAAAACAAAAACAAAAGTTAGGTGCGATAGGATATAGTTAAATACTTAAATATTAGGTATATTTTGATAATTTAGAAACAGGATTCCTTTTGAATAAAATCTACTTTGAATAATGGGAAGGACAATTCAATAATACTAACTGAAACTCATTTTTTTCCTAAGCTTTATGAATAAAAGGAAAAGTTTTAAAGGATAAAAGATTAAAAAAAGAACTTGGCCAGGTCATAAAATTATGAAGATTTAGTACTGCTTCTGTATGTGTATTCTAATTACCTGAAAAAGAAATAATCTGGGAGCACAGGGTCAAGAGGAAGATTACAAGGTAACTCAGTTCCCAGCTCTAATGCTTATTAACTTCAATCCTTCTATGTCCTTTGGGGGGGAGAAACGTAATGTTAAAAGTTAAATTTTAATAAGTATATGTTATCTTCATATCTCCAAAAACTAATATAAGAGTATAAGATAAGTATATTCTTAAATTTCTACTAGTTGGAAATATGTTCATTTAATATAGAATGATAAGGGTGTTTCTCTTTTAACAGGTATAATATTGAAGATCATGTGTTTCTATATTGCCTCATGATTTACTAAGCAATTTACTCGGAATGTGTCAGTGATATGTGTAAGATAAATGCAATGGGGGGGGTGGCTAGGTGGCTAGGTGGCGCAGTGGATAAACCACTGGCCCTGGAGTCAGGAGTTACCTGGGTTCAAATCCGGTCTCAGACACTTAATAATTACCTGGCTGTGTGGCCTTGGGAAAGCCACTTAACCCCGTTTGCCTTGCAAAAACACCTAAAAAAAAGATAAATGCAATTAAACCTGTTTTCCAATTAAAGAAACTGAGATTCAGAGGTTAAATGACTTGACAAGGCTCAAACAGCTAGTAGGAATTAGAGATGGGTTGTAACTCAAGCTCTTTATATTCAGACTGTTGCTTTACCTTTTTATCTGGTTAACCTGTAAGAGAGTGCTTAATAAGCATTCCTTGAATAAAATCAAATGGTTCACTAGTCAGAGGTGCGTCCTATTATAGGACCCTGCAGTTCATGTAGGATCACTGGATTACCAACTGAAAAGACCTTTAGAGGTCATCTAATCAAAACCCTTCATTTTTTTCATTTTTTATTTTATTTTATTTTTTTTGCAAAGGCAATGGGGTTAGGTAGCATACCCAAGGCCACACAGCCAGGTAATTATTAAGTGTCTGAGGCTGATTTAAATTCAGGTACTCCTGACTCCAGGGCTGGTGCTCTATCCACTGCACCACCTAGCTGCCCCCAACCCCCTCATTTTAAAGATAAGGAAAATGAAACTCATAAAGAAAACAGAATCCTAGAGTTGGATGGCAACTCAGATCATGTAGGTTGAAATGTAATTAATTGCACAGCATCTTTATTTTCACTCCAAAAACGTCTGTTGAGATTGTTTCTTAAGGTAGCTCATCTTGGATTTAGACACCTTTTTTTTTTTTTTTTTTTTTTTTTTTTTTTTTTTTTTTTTTTTTTTTTTTTTAGTTTTCTGCAAGGCAAACGGGGTTAAGCGGCTTGCCCAAGGCCGCACAGTGTCTGAGGTCGGATTTGAATTCAGGTACTCCTGACTCCCGGCGGTGCTCTATTCACTGAACCACCTAGCTGCCCCGAATTAGGCAACTCTTAAGAATGCTTTCATTCCCATTATATTTTTCTCCCTGCATCTTTCATTAATTTGACTTAGGTCCTGCCCTCTCTGAACTGGACCCAGGAAGAGGAATTATCTCTCAAAAGCTTGTTTTTGTTGCTTCAAAAACTTGACAATAGATATCATGTGCCTCTTAAATCTCTATAGTAAACCACTCAGATTATAAGATCATAGATCCAGCATCAAAAGAAAATTGAGAATTAATAGCGATATTTACTGAGATAGAAACTGAGACCCAAAGAGGATAAATTTCTTGACAATGAGTAGTAAGTAGCATCTATTTGTGACTCCAAATTCAGTACTCATTTCCCAATATACTTTTTTTTGTTTTGTTATTTTATGTTTTCCAAGTATATGCAAAGATAGTTTTCAATATTCATTGTTTTGTAAGCTTGAGTTTCACTTTTTTTATTTTTTGTTTGATTTTTTTGCAAAGCAATGAGGTTAAGTGACTTGCCCAAGGTCACACAGGTAATTATTAAGTGTCTGAGGTCAAATTTGAATTCAGCTCCTCCTGACTCCAATGCCGGTGCCCTATTCACTGTACCATCTAGCCTCCCGAGTTCTACATTTTCCTATCTCCTTCCCTTCCCGCCCCACTCCCTATGAGAACAAGCAATCTGATATGTGTTGTATATGTAAAATCATTCTATAACATATTTCCATATTAGTCATGTTGTGAAGGAAGAATCCGGACTTAAGGGAGAAAAACATGAGAAAGAAAGAAAAAACATAAAAGAGGTTTTAAAAAAATGAATATAGTATTCTTTGTTCTGCATTTAGACTACATAGCTTTTTCTTTGAATGTGGATAGTATTTTCCAGCATAAGACTTTTAGAGTTGTTCTTCATAATTGACCTTCTGAGAGGAGCTGGGTCTACCATAGTTGATCATTTCACTATCCATGTGAATGGTGTTCTCATTCTGCTCACTTCACCCAGCAGCAGTTCATGCCAGTCTTTCCATGCTTTTCTGAAGTCTACCCATTCTGGATTTCTTACCAAACAACAGTACTCTATCACATTCATATGCCATTATTTATCAAACCATTCCCCAATTTATAGGCTTTCCCTCAAATTCCAATTCTTTGCTGCTATAAAAAGGGCAGCTATAAATATTTTTTACATTTGAGTATTTTCCCTTTTTTATGATCTCCTTGGGATACAGTAATATTCTTACTGGATCAAAGGGTATGCAGTTTTGTTGCCCTTTGGGCATTGTTCTAAATTGCTCTTCAGAATGGTTGCCTCAGGTTGTACTCCATCAGCAGTGCACTGATGTCCCAGTTTTACCACATCCTCTCCAACACTGATCAATTTCTTTTTTTTTTTTAACATTTTAAATAATCTGATAGGTGCGAGGTAGTACTTCAGAATTGTTTTAATTTGTATTTCTCTAATCAGTAATGATTGAGTCTTTTTATATGACTATAGAGAGCTTTAATTTCTTTATTTGAAAACTGCCTATTCATATCCTTTGACCAATTGGAGAATGATTTGTATTCTTATAAATCTGTTGCAGTTCTCTCTATATTTTTTGATAAAAGTCCTTTATCAGAAACATTAGCTGTGGAAAATTGTTTCCCAGCTTTCTGTGTTCCTTCTAATCTTAATTGCATTGGTTTTATTTCTGCAAAACCTTAATTTAATGTAATCAGAATCAGCCATTTTGTAATTTATAATATTCTTTATTTCTTGTTTGTTCATAAATCCCTCCCCTCTTCATAGATCTGACACATAACTATTTCTTCACAATATACTTCTTTTCACACACCCAGTTCCTTCAACATTTCAGTATATAGCATCATCTTGAGTCCCTTCATCATCTCTGTCACTTTCATCTAAATGCACTCTTATCTCTGATGATTTGGCATGACAAGAACTGAATACAATAAGCAAGGTGTGATAGGACAAGACCGGGATGTAATGAGGCTCTCATTTTCCTTATTTTGTACACTACACCTTTATTAAAGAAGGCTAAGTCCATGTTGGTCTTTAAAAAAAAAATGTATCATTGTTGATTCATATTGAACTGCATGCCACCAACCAACATTTTTCTCAGGAACTTTTTTTCAGGGAGATTTTTATAAGTCAATGGAGATAAGTGACTTGCCCAAGGTCACATAGCTAGTAAGTATCAAGTGTCTGAGGCTAAATTTGACTTCAGGTCCTCTTGACTGTAGAATTGGTGCTCTTTCTACTATGTCATCTAGCTCACTATTCCATGAACTTTTTTACATAATCTCTGATAATTAGTCATTCATCTTCTGCTTGAAGAGCAGAAGTAGTAGTAGTAGTAGTAGTAGTAGTAGTAGTAGTAGTAGTAGTAGTAGTAGTAGTAGTAGCTTGAAGATTCCAGTGACAATGGCCTCACTACCATCTTCAGCAGACTCATTTTTTTTGGCAGCTATAATTGTTAATTTTTCTTTAGGTTGAACTTAAATCTTTTTTTTGTGACTTTATCTATTAATTATTCTCTTGGATCTCCATATGACAACTTTTAAAATATAAGTCTTTTGTGATCCCCTATGTCTTCTTTTCTTCCAGGCTCCAAAACTTTCAGCTAATCTCATATTTTAGGATTTCCAACCCCTTTCTACCTTGATAATCTTCTTTTAGATAAACTCCAGATTGTCAATGTCTTTTTGAAAACTTGATGCTTAGAACATCATATTTTTGATGTGATCTAAGATGGTCAAGTTATACAGTTACTATTACCTCCCTCACTTTGGAAGTTAAATACTATCAAAAGATTGTGGATTTCTTCATACAGGTACTTTCTCATCACTTGCTTTGCTGACAGGGAAACTATGTTCAGAATATTCCTCTGTTTTGCCTATGTTGTAGCTCTATCAAGAAAGAAAGAAAGAAAGAAAGAAAGAAAGAAAGAAAGAAAGAAAGAAAGAAAGAAAGAAAAGAAGAAAGGAAGGAAGGAAGAAAGAAAGAAAAAAGAAAGAAAAAGAAAGAAAGAATGGAAGAATAAACCAAGGAAATAAGGCTCTCTAGGCATGACCAATTCTTGATAAAATTAGATAGATTTCTTAATGCTTCCTACTTTAATTTCCAAAGACTCAATCCATTTGTTTAATATTAAGTTCTAGAATTTTTTAATGAGGAACCACAGTTCAAGTTTATTTCCTATAATTTTCAGATTCCTTTCTTAATTCACTGAAAATCAGGTCATGTTAACCTGTCTGTACCATTTCTATGCTCCATGTTTTTCCAATGAACTTGAACAGGGGTTCAGAAATCACAAGTGTCTTTTCTTGAAATATTCTGCAATATTGTTTATTTGATCCAGTTGGCTCAAATTTGTTGAAGGTTGCCAGGCCCACTCATGATTTTCTCACTTTGGGGGGGGGGGTGGGGGATAGAGGGATCATATTCTTTGATCAAAGCTTTTGAGATTTTTTCCCACGGAAAAAAATGGAAGGAGAAAAAAATTAAGAAAGTCTATTTCCTTTTGGCCATTATCATCATTTCAAGCAGAAGACCTTCACCTTTGTGGATTGTCTCTTAGCTTCAATGTAGGTAAGAAGTCATTTTGTACTGTCCTTAGACTGCCTTAATAATTCTTTTTTTTTTTTGCAAGGCAAATGGGGTTAAGTGGCTTGCCCAAGGCCACACAGCTAGGTAATTATTAAATGTCTGCAACCGGATTTGAACCCAGGTACTCCTGACTCCAGGGTCGGTGCTTTATCCACTGTGCCACCTAGCAGCCCCTGCCTTAATAATTCTAAAAAAAAACATAATGTCATGTTTTTATATTCATTTTCTATTTCATGTAATGTAAATTTGAAGTTTATATGAAATGAGCAGCAAGTTGGGAAAATAGTTATTTATTGTATTACATATTTATCATATCCCAAAGACTCAAAAGAAAGTAATTATATATGATATAGAATAATTACAGTTACATTAGCAAAGTAGTAATACAGTCCTTGGCACAAGGAAAAAAATCTCACAAAGAAGCACCACAGAAGTTGAACACTTAGAGCTACCATGTAGACTGTGTACACCCTACTGAATAAAAATATACAAAAATATAATCTGTGATTCAAAGTTTTATTGTAGCACCCAAGACAGTGATTGACTCAACTATTTTTGATTACTCAAGATAGAGACTTATTCTGCTCAATGAAATTGAAAAAAAATAAGAAAGGAATAAAGGAGAATGGAGAAAGGGCAAAAGACTTTGCTAGTATTAAAAATGCATGTAAAGTTCAAAACCATAGACCAGAGGGATGTGAAAGTTGAGTCAGAGGTCAAGGAGATTGGAAACTCAGTTGGCACAGTTCTCTCTCACTGGAGTTTACTCATGGCTGAGGCACAGTTCTAGCTGACCTTTGTATCCTCCAAAGTAATGAGTCTAAGTTAACCCAACAACCCAATTTCAGAGGTCTGTGCAGCAGGGCATGGGAGAGGAATCAAAGAGTAAGAACTTCTAAGTGTGAATGATTGGGAATATAAAATAAAAATTGAAAAACCAAAAGATCGATAGAAAAAGTCTGAATAAAAACCTAGCAACAAATAGCTAAATCTATGGAGAAGATAATTATAAAAAAAGGAAGGATTAAAACCTCAAAGGGAAACCAAAGTTCTTTTAACACATATAATATGAAGGGAAACAAACCAATGTTACCCAGTAAAAGAGAGAATTCTGCGAAATCCTCAAAGATCATTAAACAATAGCAAGAAGCTACAAAAGGGCCTCTAAAGTGATTCAACTTTTTTTAAAAAAAAGCAATGAATTTAAGTTGGAAGAATAAAAATAATAGCATTTGTATAGCACCTTGAATTTTGCAAAGTACTTTACATTTGATCCTCAAAATGACTCTGTGTTGTTATTATCATAGTTTATAGCTGAAGAAATGGAAACTGAGATAAATGACTTGTGTTGAGTCATATAGCTAATAAGTGTCTGAGGTAGGATTTGAATTTAGTTCCAGACTCCAATTCCAATACCATGTCAATTAAATCTCATAGGTTTGTGGCTAACTGAAATCACATCTCTTCATGCACAATTAAAAAAATATATAAATAGCAGAGTAAGAAAAATGCAATGAATGATGGAGAATCTCTACTTAAAAGTAGAAGCTACATGAGAGATTTGAAAGTCAAAAATGCTGAACAGAGACAAATTTGACAAAAGAAGCAAAAAGCAAAAATGTTGATAGAATACATGAATTCTATCTTAAATTGAATGTGTAAAAATAATTTGGTGACCATAAGTCTTCCTGAAGAACATGACAAATTAAAAGTCAAAACCTGATCACAAAATGAAGGAAATAAAATTTAAAAAATAGTTCAGATTCTCTGGCTGGACATGAGACATTGACCAAGAGAATCCAGAGATTACCACCCTAAGAAAAAATAAAGCAAAATGACTTCAAATTCCAAGTAATTATACTTAACAATAAATGCAAAAGCAATAATAATAATAATAATAATAATAATAATAATAAATAATAATAAATACAAAACAAATAATGGAAATAATCAAGAGAAATACCTTCAATATGAAGAAAAGGGAAGTGAAATAATGAGCATTTATATAATACTTTAAGGTTTGAAAAACACTTTGCCTGTTATCTCCTTTGATCCTCACAAAGACTCTTTGAAGTAGGTGCTATTAATACTCTAGTTTTACTGAAGGGGAAACTCAAGCTGAGTAGGCTAATTTATCCTTCTCAGAATTATTATGGTAGTAGGTGTCTGAGATGGAATTTGAATGTAGCTTGTCCTGAGTCTAAGTCTAACACTCTTATCTTCTATGTCACCTTGCTGTCTATTATTATTCTACAGTTACAGAAAATCACAAGAATGAAACAATGAATTCCAAAATATCAAGGAAATCAAACTGTAGCCCAGTTACATGTCCCATAAACCTAATTATCAAAAAAGAGGTATGCAAAGGGCAGCTAGGTGGCTCAATGGATAGAGCACTGGCCCTAGGAGTCAGGAGCACCTGAGTTCAAATTGGGCCTTAGATATTTAATAATTACCTAGCTGTGTGGCCTTGGGCAAGTCACAAACCCATTGCTTTGCAAAAACCTAAATAAAAAAGTACTGATCATAAAAATCTACTGTTCTGTTGAGGATGCTACAGATGCCATCTTGGAGGAAGAAAGCAGTGGCAAAATGCCTACATGAGAAACCTCAAAGAGTTAATAAACTGGTCTCAAATCCAAAAAGACCTCTTGGAAGAACTCAAAAAAATTGTTAAAAAAACAAAGAAGAGAAGAAGAAGAAAAATGGAGAAAAGAAATGAGGTGCATTCAGGAGAATTATGAAAAAGTTACTAAAGAAAACAGTGCTGAGGCAGCTAGGTGACAGGGTGGATAAAGTACCTGTCCTGGAGTCAGGAGGATTTGAGCTCAGATTGAGTCTCAGACACTTAATTACCTTAGCTGTGTGACCTTGAGCAAGTCACTTAATCCCATTGCCTTGCAAAAACAAAAACAAAAAAAAAAGTAAACAAACTGAAAAAACAGTACCTTTAAATGTAAAATTGGTCAAATAGAAAATGAAACAAATTCCCTTAATAGTAAAAATGGCCACCTAGAAAAGGAATATAACTCATCAAAAGGTAAAATTGACCAACTGAAAAAAGGAATGTAATTTATCCAAAAGTAAAATTAGCCAACTAGAACGGAAAACAACTTATTTAAGAGAAAAATCTGGGTCAGCTAGATGGCACAGTGGATATAGAGCACTGGCCTTGAAGTCAGGAGGACCTGAATTCAAATCTGTTCTCAAATACTTGATACTCATTTATCAGCTGTGACCCTAAGGTCATTTAACCCATAGTCCCACAAAAGCTCCCCCCCCCAAAAAAAAAGTAAAGTTAGTCAATTGGAAAAGGAAATGCAAAAACTGAAAAAATAAAGCTCTAAAAATTAGAATTGTACAAATGGAAACTAATCACTCTACCATACACCATACACCATAAGCAAACTAAAAGGCTAAAAAAATAGAAGAAAATGTAAAGTTTCTCTTAGTAGAAATGACTGAACTGGAAAACAGAGCCAAGAGAGATAATTTATGAATTATTGGTCTATCTGAAAGTCATGATCGGAAAAAGAGCCTGGAAAAATATCTTGAAGAAAACTGTCCTGATATACTAGAACAAGAAGAAAGAATCCATTGATCAGCCTAGAAATGGACCCAAAATAAAAACTGTAAGGAATATTATAGCCAAATTTCAGAATTCTCAACAAAAGAAGAAAATACTGCAAGTAGTCAAAAAGAAACAATTTAAATACCAGGGAGCCACAGTCAAGATCACAAAGGGCTTATCAGCTTCAACATTAAAGGATCAGAGTGCCTAGCAATTGATATATCAGAGGGCAAAGGAGTTTGGATTACAGCCAAGAAGTAAGTACCCTACAAAATTCAGCAAATTCAGGGGAAAAGATTGATTTTTTCAGTGAAAAAGAGGACTTTCAAACTTAACTGATAAAAATGTCAAAACTGAACAGAAAATTTGGTCTTCAAATACAAGACTAAAGAGATGTGTAAAAAGGTAATGGAAAGGCATAAGGAAGGAAACTACATTCTCCTAAAAGGTACCATAGGTAATGAAATAATATTAAAATTAAACATTTATATACCAAATGGTATAGCATCCAAATTATTAGAGGAGAAGCTAAATTAGTTACAGGAAGACATAGACAGCAAAACTCTATTAATGGAGGACCTCAACCCCTTTCTCTCATAGTTAGATAAATCTAGCTAAAAAATAAGCAAGAATGAACTTAAAAAGACTAATAGAATTTTGTGATATACTCCTTATAATGCCTATCAATTGGGGAATGGCTGAAAAAACTTTGGTATATGAATGTTATTGAATACTATTGTTATGTAAGAAATCCCGAGTGGACTGACTCTAGAAAAGCATGGAAAGACTTGCATGAACTGAGACTGAGTAAAGTGAGCAGAAATCAGGAGAACATTGGACACATTAACAACAACAACATTGTGAGATGATCAACTCTAGGGACTCAGTTCCTCTTAGCAATTCATTTGATCAAGGTCAATCCTGTGAGACCTGTAAAGGAAAATGCAATCCACATCTGTAGAAGAAACTGTGAATTCTGAATGCGGAGTAAAGCATTCTATGTTCCCTTTTTTAAAACTTCTTTTATATTCTAATTCTGCTTTCACAATATGACTAAGATGAAAATACATTATTAAACAATATTAAATTGCTACATAGGGAGGGGAGAAGGGAAGGGTGGTAGTAGAAAAATATAGAACTCAAAAGCTTGCAATATGATGAATATTGAAAGCTATCTTTGCATGTAATTGGAAAAGAAAATAAAAATATTTTTAAAAATAAAATAAAAAAAGTTGAGGCATTGTTGTATCCCCTTCCCCCCCAAAATGTAGAAGTAAATAGATTATTCTGCTTCAAAGCACTCTGGACCATAGAAGCATAGGAATGGTGAATAAGTACAATTATTAAGAAGAAACTAAGTAATAAGATAAATTCAATAGGCCTTTGAATAAAAAAAAACAAGAATGGTTGATCTATATGACAAAAGAAAAGAGAAAGATCATCAAAGAATCAAAAGGAATGAACGAATTAAAGATTTAAAGGTTCTTTTAAGTGAATCAGTATCATATGTGGGAGGCATGAGGAGTGTGGAAAGTTGTGAGAATCATGAGAAGAGAAACAAAGAGCAGGGGAAAATGGATTATGTTTTTGTTGTTCATACTGTGTTATGCCATTTGGGATTTTCTTGACAGAGATACTGGAGTAGATTGCCAATTTCCTTCTGCAGCTCATTTTACAGATGAGGAAAATGAGGCAAACTAGAGTAAATGATTTGCCTGGTTCAAGTGGCTAGTAAATGTCTGAATGAGAGAATAAGAATCCCTTTAGTTTGTCATCAAAAATGGAAATATTTGGGAGAGAAAAAAATATTAAAAGAATTGTGGAGATTGTGGTGGCAGAAGGCAGAAGTTTTTATTCAAAAAAATGTAAAGAGAAGGTAGTACTAAATAACATTCCAGTGGGACAGGAGACATAGCCACAGGAAGACAAAGGAATCTTTTAATGGATTTGATCTGTGGAAAATTTGCACCTTCTGAGACCTTTTCTGAAAAAGGATTTACCTTTCCTGGGCAGCATCTGAACACAAAAGAAGAGATGTATGATTTGACAAGGACATTCAGCACCCACCCAAAAATACTTGGTAAGACAAAGAGGAACCCAATAGAGGATAACACAGCTTTAAAAATGAACAGTAATCATGGTAAGGGCAAGCTTAGGGCAAGACAAATGGTTGGGGAAAGAGAGAGACATCTATGACAAAACCTTCACAATGCTTTATTTCCCCTCATGACTTCATATCTCTAATAACAAAACAGTAGAAGAAAGAATGACAAGAATTGAAAAGGCAATAAGATAAATACTATATTGAAGTGGGCTTTATCACCATGAGGGACACAGAAAGAATAAAGATACAAAAAATGATATGTATAAAACAAAATAAATTTAGAGTAGAATAGAATGAAAAAGAAATAGTAAGGAAAACAAAGGAGATAATGCCCTAGAAGAGGGCTCAGCAGAAGAAAATTACTTAAAATGAGAGTTAGATAAAAAAAAATCCCATGAATCATCCACTTAACTTAGTGTAAGAAAAGAATTTTATTTAAAAATAAAAGAGAAGCATATAAAGAGAAATGAATACTTTTAATAAATTAAAAAATTTTTGGGATAGGTCATGCACAACAGGGGAAAAGGCAGGGAGCCTGAAGGAAAGATGAGTATCAATATAATGTATGCAAAACTAATTGAAATATGAAAGTATTAACTTGAAATTAGAAGAGAATAAAAATTAACATGAAAGGAAGAAATTAGAAAAGATAAACTTAATAATCAAAACTTTAAAGATCAATGGAGAGGGAAGAGTAGGTTAATAGACAAGAAAATAAAACCTAACAATTAAGTTAAACAGTCCCTGTTCTCAAGGAACTTACAATCTACAAGCTTACAATATAATGGGAGAAGATAATATCTATAAGGAAATTGAAAAGATCTGAACAGTTAGGGCCATTAGAGGATACCTAACTGGCATAATACTGGTAGAGTTGAAATCAAACAGAGCAGATGAATGGAAAAAGGAAAGTTAGCTGGAAAGTTATGAGCCCTCTAAAGGAAGGTTTTGGGAAGAGTGCCCTTTAGCCCCATAAACAGACAGAAGCAGCTAAGGGCTGAGAATGAGTTGAATATCAAAGCTGAACCAAATGTTCATAATGTTGAAATTTTAGGTGATAAACTTGTCCTGGGGGAGATATGATTCCTAGAGTCTAAAGCAAGCAGGGTAGTTGATGATTTAAAAAAAAATAAATTCTTATCTAGAACTGGACAAATCTTACACAATTGTAACCCCTCTTTCCATTCCACCTCCACATAACAATGAAAAAGAAAGAAATGAACACACTAGTATCATTTAGAACTGTACTCTCCTGAGTGGGAATGAAAACTCTTTTACAAAAAATAGTCATATTTTAATTATAGAAAATCCTAAATACAAGGAAAAACCCAGACATACTAAACATGTGCTTTTTTTTTTTTTTTTTTTAGGTTTTTGCAAGGCAAATAGGGTTAAGTGGCTTGCCCAAGGCCTCACAGCCAGGTAATTATTAACTGTCTGAGGCCAGATTTGAACCCAGGTACTCCTGATTCCAGGGTCAGTGCTCTATCCACTGCGCCACCTAGCCACCCCCAAACATGTGCTTTTAAAGATTATATTGTAATGTAGTAGTAATACTTGAAACACAAGCAAAAATATAGATGTAAATCATGATATTCTGAGTAATAAGAGGAAAAGAATAAACCAAAAAATAAACATATGAAAGAAAAAGATGGGGGCGGCTAGGTGGATAGGATAGAGCACTGACCCTGGAGTCAGGAGGACCTGAATTCAAATCCAACCTCAGACACTTAAGAATGCCCTAGCTGTGTGACTTTGGGCAAGGAACTCTCTTTTTTTTAAAGGTTTTATTTATTTTGAGTTTTACAGTTTTTCCCCTAATCTTACTTCCCTCCCCCCCAAGAAGGCAATTTGTCAGTCTTTACATTGTTTCCATGTTGTACATTGATCCAAATTGAATGTGATGAGAAATCATATCCTTGAGGAAGAACCATAAAGTATAAGAGATAGCAAGATCAGACAATAAGATATCAGTGTTTTTTTCCCCTAAATTAAAGGTACTAGTCCTTGGTCTTTGTTCAAACTCCCATAGTTCTTTCTCTGGATACAGATGGTATTGGGCAAGGCACTCTTAACCCCATTGCCTTAAATAAAATAAAATAAATAAAATTTTTAAAAAGAAAGAGAATGATAACAATGAGAAAACATGTCAAAATTTATAAGATGCAGCAAAAGGAGTTCTTACAAGAAATATTTTATCTCTGAAAACATACATTAACAAAACAGACAAAGAAGGGATTAGCATAATGTATTACAAAAACCAAGAAATTAAGCAAATAAAATCAAAACAAGCCCCCCCCAAAATAAATCCTAAAATTTAGAAAAGACATAGATAAAATGGAAACCAAAAAGACTAAAAACTGACAAAATAAAAGCCAGATTCTTTGAGATGATGGACAATATGAGATAATTAGATAATCTGATAAAAAAAGGAGGAAAATAAAATTCTAACAGTAAGAAAAATGAGCAAAATGAAAACATAATAGAGAACTAATAAAATATGTAATGAATTCTATTTTGGTCATGCTGAGTGAAAAATGCCTTTGGGTCATCCGATTTAAATGATTTAAAAGCATTTTTGATTTGACCTTGGTTAGTGGGTTGGTAGGTCTTAGATGGATATAGATTCATATAAAATGATAAGGAGCAATCAAACTGGTAGGAGAGCAAGGAGGGAGTGTATCATGAAGGAAGGAGAGAGCATCCAGGAGAAGAGGGTTATTATCATTGTCAGAGTCTGCAGAAAGGTCAGTTAGGATGAAGATTGAGAAAAGGCCATTAGATATAGAAATTACAAAATCATAACATCATTATTAATTTTGGAATAATAATTTCAGTTAAATGATGAGGTCAGAAATCAGATTTTGAAGCTAATAAGAAAAAGGAGGTGGAGGAGTCATGTAAATAAGAAAGAAAGTAGACATATAGGATAACAGCTTACAGAGATCAGATAAAATGATACATTGTTTGTTTATGGATAGGGGATACAGGAATGTGTTTTTAGGCATCAGGGAAAGAACCTGTAAACAGAGAGAAATTATTTGGGGCAAATTGAGGATAATAGATTGAGCAACCTCATGAAGAAGAAAGGAGCGAGGTGGGTCAGCAGTATATGTTGAGCAGTTTGTTTTGGCAAGGAGAAGGACCATCTCTTTATGTGAGACTGGGTAAAGGAGGAGATGGAAGATAACATGCAAGAATGAAGAGAGATGAAGAGGAAAGACAGAAAAAAACTCTTGGAGAATAATTTCACTTTTTCTTGTGAAAATTATGATATAAGGCCTCAAGAAGAAAGGGTAGGATCAAGATGGGAAATTTGAGGAAGAATGCAAAAGTTTGGAATAGATTTTTTCAGTGAGTGGTTTTCTTCAAAGATGAGATTATTGAGATTATAGAATAAAAATTTGCATTGGATACAGTAAACACAATTTTGTGATCTCTAGTTTTATTCATCAGCATTTGACTAGGAGTGAAGATGGAAATTATCCAAAATTTGGTTTATACAAGGTGTATTTGGTGATAAGACAAGGGGACAAAGGGATCAAGTGAAGAAGACAGAGAATGGTTAGGAAGATATGAATAATTTTCAAAAGAATTCAAGGTCTTCTGACTCCAAATCCAGTGAGTTTTCAGTCATATCAATTAGAAGCATCAGATATTGATACTCTATTAACTTTCCAGTTGTACTCTGAAATCTCTTTTCACAAGAATTGTGCTTTCCAGTGTCAATGACCCTTGCAAGCCCTAATGTATTTTTTTCCTTTTCTTGTTTGCTGAGGAATTATCTGAAGTGTCACTTACTAAGTTTCCCCAGACTAAAAACCAAAGGCAAAAACTAGTAGCAAAGTAAGAAGACATATTGGCACGCAAACATTTTAAAAAGTGTGTAAAAAGATTGCAGCTTCAGGCAACTCATAGGCTTGTAATTTCAATTCCATCTAATACAGTGGCCCTTGGATATAGCAAAAACCATTCATTCACACCCTCCCCCAAATATGTACTTCTGACCAGTTAATGGATATTATAACATTTGAATTCCAGAGTCCCCTGGTCTTGGTGAATGTATAAGTCATTTTATGGAACTGCAGATTTCTGTATGTCCCAGAGCAAACTCCCCTCTGCCTTTATATTCCATTGTGCACTGATCATCATATTCTGGACCTGTCAAAGACTGGTTGAAAATGAAATATTCTGCCATTCAATATGTTTTCCAAATACTCCTTAACATTCAATATAATTACAAAAGTCTACTTTTAAAGCAGTCCACAGTTATCTACACTTCACATCCTTTCCTCGTTATTTTCCCCTCATCTTTTCTTCTTTGTTGTCCAGGGTAAGGCACAGTGGATGGGACACTGAGCCTGGAGACAGGAAGATAAATGTGACCTGAAACACTTATTCTATATGTGATTCTGGGCAAATCACTTTACCTTTGTTTGCTTCTTGTAAAAAAGAATAATAATAATATTTCTCAGGTTTGTCATGAGGATGAGATAATATTTTTAAAGTCCTCTGCAAACCTAAAAACACAATATAAACATAATTATTACCTAGCTGTATTCTGAGGACCAACTTGATTAAATTTGGGGTGGCTCACTCCCAAATGTTTTTCCTTTATATCATGGTTTTGTAGTTGTCTTATTGTGTGTCTTATTTTTCATTCATAGAAGGAATATATATATACATACAAAAGAATCTCTTACATCAATAAAATCAAAGATTCTTGGAACCATGAAGTATTAGCCACAAAACATTTTTAAACAATGAATTAAACTCATATATATATATATATATATATATATATATATATATATATATATATATATATATATATATACAGAAGACTATGAAATTAGGTGCTTGTGAAACTCAAACTCAACCATTGGTTCAGGTTAAATAGTCTGTCTTTATTATGAACTCCAGTAATCCATATACAACTTCAACCCTTGAAGGGGAAACTAGATTGATATATTTACTACATTTTGTATCTTCAAACCTTAAGGCATTTTGGGTTATGAAACTCTATGAATAAGTGACACTTATATCAGGCTTTAATGATTACAAAGCACCTTATATATACATACACTTTCTACCAGATTCTTATATTATACCAAAACGTGTACCAGAATTTGCACTACCGTACAAATAGTCTTATTTTAAAAAAATTAGGATCAAATGAATCAAAAAGTGAGGTGACATTTACAAGGTCACACAATTAAAAAGTGGAAAAAACAAAACTCCAATCTAGGCCCTCTAGTCTCAAATAGAAAGTTCTTTCCATTACATATAAGATTATAGATTGAGAACTGAAAATGACTTTTGGGGGTTATGTATCTCAGTTCACTCATAGCTGAGGAAACTAATACAAAGAAGTTATGTAACATTAAGTAACATCTAAATTCACATAGGAAAAAAATAACAGGTTTGGACCTTGAGTCATAGTCATAATCTCTAAGGTTTTGTGTTCATTAGTTGCACCATGCTGCCTCTAAACTATTATCTGAAGCGTAGCATCTAAGGTTCAGAGAACCAGATTCAATTGTTTCTTATTCAAGTAACAATTCCAGGTAAGAGCCAATCATTTTGCCCAGCCTTATCCATCCCTTTTATAAAACAGAGAATAAACTGTTCCTTCTGCTATATAATTCTTGATCTGCATGGTTGCTATTTGTTTAGAGATGCCAATAAATGCCTGTCCTTGTTTTTCCATGAATAAAGCATGGGGGCTTAGGCCACAGTTTTCCTTAGTATTTAACTAGGGATTATTTTTAGGTTGTTAATATTTTCCTTTGTACAACTAATATGAAGCCATTCCCTGATTATGGGCTCAGTAACTATTAATTACTGACAGTATCTTTGTAACATTCTCTGTTAACCTATGATGCTGCTGTAATTTGTAAGGGGACATGGCATACCTCTCTAATATCTAGGGTCCTGAAAAAAAATTGAGAGATGCCCATGGATAGTATAAGGCTAGTATAGCTATTGGGGAATAGGGTTTGGGTGTCTTCAAAGTCAGGTTGCTTGGGAATGCAGTCCAAAGGGCTAGGTAAATTTCATTTAAGCCTCAGATAAATATTGGAAGACAACAGATAGTCAATAAATATAGTATGAGAAAGGTGAAAAGAACTTTGAAGAGAGAATTCAAGAGTCCAAGTATCTCACATAATGGCTTTGATTAATTCAAAGAGCTGTACAGGTCCTGTTCATTCACCATTCTGATTGATTCAATTGAAAAAATATATTTTATACATATAAAAAATTCTTCATATATAATTTATGATTTATATTATATTTATAATATAATGTATAATTATATAGTTATATTATATGTTATATAACTTATATTTATGATATACTATATAATTTATATATATAATTTATCTAATTCTTTAAATTATCAGAGATAAAATGGAATGATTTTAATCCTACCCCTACTCAGAAAAGGGGATGAGAAAAATAGTCACTATCTTTCTATCTTATTTTGACAGGAATCTAAGTTATAGATAATAAGCATATTTCCCACAAGGCTGCCTTTCATTGATTGTCATACTTTTAACACAACACCATTAGATGGCTAGTTAAAGTAAGTTTATTTCATAATCTATCAATTCACACTTCAGAGTTTATTCACCCCATCTTCCTCCTTTAGCATAGTTTTACTTTGTGCAATTAGCTTTTGGTTACACTGCTGCAACTTACAATTCATAGTTATAAATCATTCCATTTTTTTTTGCTTTTGTAAATGTTTTGTGTTAGTTTGGTTCAATTTTTTCAAACCAAAGGCAAAGGAGAGATGAATAACACAGAAAGGAAAGGATCTTTGCTATATCCTCTGACTACTTTTCTGATTGTTTATCATTATGGGTGATGGGGATATTATTCTTCAGCCAGCTACTATATATAAAATACTTAAAATAAGAAAATGGACTTAGGTTACATAAGTAAGGCCAAATAAAAAGAACCCAAGCCCGAAAAGCTCATCCTTCTCCCCTCACCCACCCAATCCAAAATAAGTGTGTGTTAATAACTTTAAGATCATTAATTACAAGAACATTTGGAATGGGTTAATAATGCTTATAAAATAATCTGTATTATCTTTAATTTAGCTGGTTGAATATGCCTGGGCTATCCTCCCTCTCTCAATTATACCAGTTGTAACCAAGTGAAGTTTCATGTTTTAAAACTAACCATGTTACCTCCTTGTTCAATTAGTTTTCAGTTAAGCCTGGTGATCTCTAATAATGCTAGCTAATGATAGTTAACAGTCACTATGCTAAGTGTTTTATAATTATTATCTCATATGTTTCTCACAACAAACCCTTGGAGATAATGTGCTATTATTATGCCCATTTTACAGATAAGAAAATTGAGATAAATAGCATGAAATAGAAATACAAAGTTCTCTGCCTTTTGAAACTTTATAACATATTCCCTTCCTACCTTTCCATTCTCCTTAAACTTTACTCCTTTAATTTTAATTTTTTAAATTTTTTTACTCAAGTCAATGGAGTTAAAGTGACTTGTACAAGGTCATACAGCTAGGCAATTATTAAGTGTCTGAGGCTGGTTTTGAACTCAGGTACTCCTGACTCCAGGGCCAGTCTCTACCTACTGCACAATCTAGCTGCCCCCAAACTTTAGTCCTTTAAAAAAATTCTACTTTGCCTTAGCCTGGTCTATTTTTTTTTTCCTCCCATAGGACTCTCCATTACTAGTCTCTAGGCCTCTACTGGCTGATAACCTTTCTTATAATGCTCTTCTTCCTTATTTGGCAATTCAGTTCAAATTCTATCTCCTTCAAAAGATCTTTTCTGGTCTCTTCAGTGGCTAATGCCTTCTCCTTTAAGAATTCATTCCAGTTACTTTGTGGAAATCTTGTTTATACCTATTTATCCACACACAGCTTTGCCCATTAGAATATAAATTCCTTCAGCATAGGAAATATTACCTTTCTTTTTATTTCCCAAGTTTTAGCACAGTGTTTGTCACATAGGATGTAATTGTTGCTTTTTGCTTGAGTCCTCTCTAGTTAGTTCTCTTGATAGAGTTTTCAGATCTGAAGTCAGGAAGAATTAAAGTCTTTCATCAAACCCAAGTTCAAATCCAACCTCAGATACTTTTCAGCTGTTTGACCCTGGGCTAGTCCCTTAAGCCTTTTTGGCTTTGTTCCTCATTTGTAAAGTGAGCTAGAGAAGGAAATGGCAAACCACTCTTTTCCTAGAAAACCCCTAATGGGGTCACAGTCAGACACGACTGAACAAGAACATAGCTTCATAGGACTTCTACCCAGAAGGCAGTTTAGAGATTATCTATGTCAGACCAACACCCCCTCCCCACCCATTTTTCAAGTAGAAATTGAGACTGAAGAAGATCATGTGCCCATAAAGTTGAAAGATAGACAGCTAACTAGTTGGATTTAGATGAAGAATAATTTTGTTAGGGCAAAACATTTATTAAGTAATCCTACTCTGTTATTACTCCTCCCTCAAAAACCCAACTTGAACTCAACCAAATAAAAACCAAGCCAGTATCTGCCTTCAAAGAGGTTAAATTTTAATTAGGAAAGAGAATATATAAAGGAATGATGGAAAGGAGAGATGTATTAAGACAACATGGTGGAGAGATGATGCAAGAGAAGTGTAAAAGGTGATAAAATGTGATCCATTAGAACCATGGGTACCCAGAAGTAGAATCCAAGGTTGTGCTAGTAGAGAGGGTGAGGTCACTGACTGGAATATTGGCAGAATGATGAAGAAATTGCCTGGATATGAAAATAACACTTCCTGAATAGATCAGGAAGAATTGTCCAATATCACTAATCAGTAGGTCTGATCCAGCAGCTAGGAACTGTTTCTCCCTGAGATTTCCAAGAGAAGGGATACCAAATCTTTGCCCTATTAGAATCTTCTGAGAAATTTCTCCTTGTCGTCTGTGAGGGTTGGGTATATACTTTTACTTCCCATATGGTCCAGAAAGCATCTCTTGGTCCTCCAAAATCTCCTCAGGGAGGAGCTGTCCCCTGAATGATGGGTGATGTATTGTCAGTAATGTGGAGGAACCATTCAGTTTTAAATAACAGTATGATAGCCTGTGATGGTGAATTTTATCATTTTTGCTGAAAACATGAAATCATAATCATGGCAGGGCATTGCTTAGGATTCAGAGTAGTACATGATTTTTATTGACTTATTTGAATTTTAATGTTTATATATATATATATACATATATATGCAAAATGCTTCTTGTTAAAATAAGCAATTCACATTATAGATTGGTTTATTTTATTTATATGTTTAGTCTTTAGTGTCTGAGAACAATGAGGAATATAGTGCTGCAATTCATTTCTCCTGAGCATATTTTGAGGTAAAACTGAGTGATTTAAGTGTCCTAACTTCCATGGTGGTTCTTGCTTTCCCCTCAGTTGCAACTGCCGGCTTCTTGCTGGTCACATGTTTAAACGCATGAATCTTTGCAGGCAAGCTTCAGTCAAATACTAAAAGACTCTCTTTCAGCTTACTCCTTTTACATTTTGATAAAAACACACTCAAGCATCTGCTACAGTGAGAGCTTCAGTTCTCCCAGAGCTTAGCATGATGCTCAGCAACACCACAGGTTCTCAATGAATGGTATTGAACTGAACTAAATTGATTTTATTCAATGATGTAAACTTTTCTTATTTCAATTTCACCCAAACAAGTACAAAGACTAGAACCAAAACATTTTATTTGCCAAGGCAGAAGTATTTATGCTTCTGTCTTTGCTTACAAAGTCTAATTTTTAATTTCTAGCACTCAGCCTGGGGACTGACCCATTGCTCACTCATATTGGTGGTCTAGGACTCCAGAGATCCTTTCCCTTCAGTATTCTAGAGATAATTCTAGTGAGCAGGGCTTTCTGGTAATATTGCTCACCTGTTCCAAACTAGGGGAGTGTATTCTCTCCTTTTGTGCAAGCACCCAAGGTCCTGAGGATTTAGTCTCACACTTAAAGTATGATGCTAGTGAGGCACATGTGTAGAAAACATAAGGGATTAGATATAGTCCTTTTAGTTGATCTTCTTAGGTACTCCTCACCCAATTTGCTTCCAACATAAAATGGAGGTGATGAAAAGATCAGCTTGGTTGGTTCCTTTCAGGAGATGGTATCTGATAGCCAGGATCAAAATGTTGCTTGGCTGCTGTGTTGGCTCCTCACACAACTCTCCTGTTGCCAAGGAGATCATAGGCAGCTTGGGTGGATCTCCTTGTCTCCCTCTTCACTCAAAAGTTTAAAAGAAACAGTCACACTGATGCCCTAATACTTATTACTGGATGAAGTCTTATGATGCCAATTGAGAAATATTTTATGTTTATTTGAAGACAATCAGGCATATTCTGGGAGACTGTGTATAAATATGGTGCGGCACATCCTAGGGTGAAACAGTCAACTTCAGAAGCTTCCAGGTTCAGGAGAGCCTTGAAAAGTCAGTTACTTACACATCTAACCCAAGGATGGAAAGAGAATGTCAAACTTTCTACTCTTCTGAGCAGCAGAGACTGGCAAGCACCTCTATCAGGAGCTGAGAGGTACAAAACTACACACATTGAAAGAAGGCAGATTTAAGCCTCTAAAAGGGAACTGGTCCTTGTGACTCTGCAGAGAACTGTATAAGAATTTCCTAGGAACTCGGGGCGGCTAGGTGGCATAGTGGAGAAAGCACCGGCCTTGGAGTCAGGAGTACCTGGATTCAAATTTGGTCTCAGACACTTAATAATTACCTAGCTGTGTGGCCTTGGGCAAGCCACTTAACCCCATTTGCCTTGCAAAAAAAAGAACCCTAAAAAAAAACCTAAAAAAGAATTTCCTAGGAACTCTACAAAGGGAGTAAATGATTTCCAGTAAAAACTGGACATTCACCCTTTTATTAAATGTGCTCTCTAAGTTTGATCTCATTCTCCCCAGCAACCTTGTGTTATAAGCAGAAAATGTGCCTTCAGTTTGTGGATATGTTTTGAATGGACAGTTCTTACTGAATCATATTAATAAAAACTTTACTATAAAACTCATTAAAACTAAGTGATGTCTAGTGAATAGCAGTAATGAGACTGTGGTCCCAAGAACTATAAGGGGAGAACTAGGCAGCTACCTTCTAGAGTGCTGAACCACTAATATGAATCAGAATTTGGGAATTAGCCCATAAGGAATGTTACAAATATAACAATATTGTCCTTTTCTGTAATGTGAAGTTTTTGTTGTTTAGTCATTTCAGTTGAATCTGACTCTTTGTGATCCTATTTTTGAGTTTTCTTGGCAAAGATACTGTCTCCACCTCATTTTACAGATGACTATCCAAAGAAAACTGGGTTAAGTGACTTGTCCAATTACTTAGTATGTCTGAGACCAGATTTGAACCTAGGAAGTTGAATTTTCCTGACTACAGGTCCCAGCACTCTACCAATTACCTGTGAAATACATGTTATGTTGACTACATGTTAGTTGACTATAAGGCTTTTCTTCCATTTCTTTAGGTTCACTATGTGAATATGAATCTGTTCTTCAAAATTAAAAGAATTAAGAAGCATACTAATAATTTTATAGCCTGACAAAAAGAAGGTGTGGTTGTTTAAGTCTGCTAGGGAATACTTTGCTGTGGTGTGATATGGATGGATTTTCTCTCATTTAATTTTTTTTTTCTTTTGTGTCTTGTATCTATAAAGGTTCTAAAATTTTAGGTTGTGGAATGATTCCAAGATGAAAATTAAACATAGTATTCCCTGAAGTACCAAGCTTTGATAATGTTGAAAACCCCCTCATTCCTTGTATGCTACTGATCATTAGTCTTATAAAAAGTAAGATGGTCTTGTTCTAGTTTAACATTTTTGTTTGAGATTAAACCTAACATCAATGTACTTTAATTTATATTTAATATTAATAGCTATGACATTGCTAATCTCCAACATATGGATCACTTTGAAGGAAGGAATCAGCTTAAACTTGGCACAAGTTTTGCTGACCATCAGTGATTTTTAGTTTGACTTATTTTTACCTAGAAAGGAAGCTAGAAGTTTTTCTTGTTATCTCACTGATAAGAATGAGTTATCTGGGTCATATAATTTACCTTCAAAATAGTACACTGCATTAGAAATGCTGTCCTTATTTTAGTAAGTTAAGTTTCTAAGATAACTAATAACTTTTCAGAAGACTTTTTTTGTTTTGATATAAGATCAAGACATATTTTTATTCATATCATTAGATTACAATTTTTATCCTTAATCAGGCAACTCACTAGAATTATGTCTTGTGTTAGAACTTAAAGAGAATGTAGAATTTGAATCAATAAATGGTGTAATAAGAATATCACACTTTTGCAAGACAAAGTGCTATATGAATGCTAGCTGGTCTGAATCATTTAAAATATTATTTATTTTATATTTAATATGTAAAATAAAACATTTTCATAACATCAAATTAAAAAAGATGAAATTGAAAGTCTATGATATACAAATTGCTAATTCTTTTAAAGATCTAATAAATGTGACTCTCCTTTTTTTCCCTTTCTTCCTCTTATAATGGTTATAATAACATAATGCTATTGCATTTCAATTTCTGAGTTCCATTAACATCCTTTTAAAATATATCCTATTTTTGTTACAGGCATCTTCTGGATTGATGGACCACTACAGATAGTTAGATAGATATGAAAAACTTGAAATAATTGATGTTATTATGCAAATTGTAATCTTCTTCCTGTATAGAAGGAGACATCAGAAAACAAAAGAGTTAAGTCTTCTATTTGAAGTTTTCTACCAGAAAGAAGATAATGATCAGGTTATGGATAATCATAATGCTATAAGATAATGGAAACTACAAATGTCCAGAAAGACATGAGATATCTTTAAATAAAGATTAGTTGACATTGCTATAGCAAACAATCCCAGGCTTCCTGATGAAAGGAACAACTGCTGACTACATTATCTTCTAAGTGTGTCTCCAGTTCTAAAATAAAATCATTCCTGAGAAGGTCTTTAAATATTTGTTTAACTTAATACTTTTAATTTACAGAAAAGGAAACCCCTATAAAGAAGTTTAGGAAACTTCTACAAAGTGTGGCAAATAAAATGACATTGAAGCAAACTGAGGTACAATTTTCTCCAGGGTAAGATTGCTTGTTAACTGTG
Organism: Macrotis lagotis; assembly: GCF_037893015.1. NCBI lineage: Eukaryota > Metazoa > Chordata > Mammalia > Peramelemorphia > Peramelidae > Macrotis > Macrotis lagotis. Next base: position 446,440,877 of record NC_133666.1, on the reverse strand, counting down.
ACTGGTCTAGTTATTAATAAAATGGATCAGACCAGCCCTCATTGTAGGTCATTGATGGATGAAACTGAAAAGATCCTATTTATTGAGACCTTATTAAGACCCAAGAGTGGGAGAGGGGAGGGATAGAAAGAAGTGCCTTCAGGGGCTGACAATTTGTTGTTATTAGTTCATTCTTGTCTGACTCTTTGTGACCCCATTTAGGGTTTTCTGGGCAAAGATACTGAAGAGGTTTATCATTTCCTTCTCCAGTTAATTTTAGGGATGAGTAACTGAGAAAAACAGGTTTAAACAACTTGCTTAAGGTTAATGCAACTAGTAAGCCTGAGGTCAGATTTGAACTCAGGAAGATGAGTCTTCTTAACTCCAGGTTTGGCACTATTCACTACCACCTAGTTGTCCCCTCTGACAAGTAAGGAAAGTTAATTGTTTTAGGGTCTTTGCTTCCTCTACTTCCTTTAGTAATCTTGACCAGAAAATCAAAACTATCCCAATCAGATCCTCCCTCTCCCCCTTTAACCTTTCCATTGGAGACCAAATCACTCCATGAGGTAATAAGGAATTTGACTTTGAGAGGTAAGGAATTAGAGAGCTGTCCTCTGAGGAGAAGCAGCAAGGATTCCATTTTAAACTCATTAGCTAGCAAAAACTGGTGGATGGATGCTAAGAGTAATCAAATTATTCAACCAAATCTTTAGTTTAGCCCAGGGGAGTCTTTTGAACTAGTCTTAGAAATGGAATTGACAAAATGGGGAATAGAATGTAAAAGAATAATATTATTAAATGATATAACATAATATTAATTTTCCTTAAAAGGGAATATTATTTACCCTAAATCAAATATAAGTTAAATTAATGGAGGGGGGGATTTTCTATATATGGAAGTGTTGAGGAACTAGACAAAAGAATGATCAGTTTGATGAGAAATCAATTACTAAATTAAGTAGCTAGGTAATACAGTAAATAAATTGGACTTAAAATAGGAAGATTTACTTTCAAATGTTACCGCAGACATTACATTGTTGTGTGACCCATAGGCAGGTCACTTAATCTCAGCCTCAGTTTTTTCATCTGTAAAATGAAGCATTCTCATAGATTTGCTTTGAGGATCAAGTGAGTTATGTAAAGTGCTTTTCAATCTTTAAAGTGTTCTATAAATGCTAGCTATATACTGTTAAAAATAATAATTACTTTAAGTTTATAAAACTATTTCCTGGTTTAAGGTCAATGTTAACTTTACTATTATGAGGAATGGAATGTGTCCTCTTTAAAATTTTGAAAGAAAGACTGTCCTGCCCTCTACAATCCCTTTATAATTTGAAAAGAAAATTTTGTCTGATCCTCCTTAAATCAAGAAAGAATTCAGTACACCTTTAGACTTCAAAAACAAGTGCTCTCCCTGTCCTCCCTGTACTTAAACTCAAAAAAATGTTACTTCCCTCAAGGAAAATAACATTATGAAAGGAGATCAAATAATAGAATGGTCTCCAGGCAAGTTTAAGGTTTTGTCTACTCTTGTTATGTATATTCTCTTTCCCTCCCCTTGTTACTGTATACATTTTTAGATTTCTCTTTCTCTCAGCCCCAGATCATTCTGAGATGGTCTCCATTACTTAATAAGCTTTGTGTCTGATCTTTTTTTTCTTTATTGTTGTTGTTATATTATTTTAACTGTATTAAGGTTTTTAATTTTAGGTCAATGTTAAAAAATAGCAAACCTTTTAGAGTTGTGTCTTGTGTTAGATCTTAAATGAACTTGGATCAACAAGAGAAAAAACATGATCAAAATACTGATGGCAACAACAGATCTATGACATCTACAAGGTGACAAGGCATGTGTGCACCCTAGATGAGATTTGACAGTTGTGCTCCTAGTGTCCATAAGAGATTTGGAGCCTTCACTGTAGCTTATGAAAATTAATTTATTGCAAAATTAATCTCTACATGCTTTGGATGATGGAATTTTCTATATGCATTTATAAGAAAAACTTATTAAAAGAGAATTCTTTGCTTAACCCCTTATTTTGACTCTCCCTAGTATGGCTCTGATAGCTTTTCTCTAAACTGCAGAAACAGAAATAAATTTTTAAAAAGGGGGAACATATATATATATATATATATGTACATATATATATATGTACATATATATATATATAATTTTTTTTCTGTGTCCCTTTTTTTCCTGAAAATTTAAATACGTGAATATGCAAAGGACTTGAATTTTCTCAGCATGGGGAAGTTTTACTAGCAGTTAAGTTTTCAACTGTCCTGTTACTTAAAAAAAAATCACAGTTACTGGAAACATAAAAAGGTTAAGTGACTTGCCCAGGGTCATACATCTAATAAGTAAGAGATGTGAGATTTGAGTCACAGTATCCTTGAAATTAAGCCAAGAACTCTGTTACTCCCTCTTGCCTCTTTAAAATTTGAAACAAACAAATTCAGATTTTAAAAAAATGGATTAAATATTCTAGAAAATTCTTTACTTGATACTTAGAATATGTCAATCATTTTTCAACAAATGAGATTTTTATGCCAATTTGGTTGGTTGGTTCTTGTCTGTTATCCAAGAAGAACAAAATGACACTAGGTTTGAAACAAATCATAATGTATCTGACTGTGGCTGATCAGAACAATTATAAGCTCAAAGCACTCTATCACAGGTCCAGTACAAATAGTCCATGTGAAAACCAGGGGTGAGTACTCTAAACTTACGAATGTCATGTTTTCTTTGAGCTGCTTCAATTCTGCCTTGCTCATAGAGTGTGTGAGCACCCACACTGATGAGGGCATGGTCCTGTGCCAGTGTCTCCCATGTTGTACAATCTATTCTAAAGTTCTTAAAGAGAGCTTTCAGGATGTCCCACGGTCAGTGCAGAGGGAACTGATTCATTATAAAATATATTTCTCTGTCCAATATTTCCTCTACTCTTGGCACATAATAGGCATTTCATGATTTTTTTTGTTAGCTTCATTGATAGATTGGTAGATTATACATACTAATATTTAATTCACATTATATAGTATAATTTTCAAATGTCAGAATAAAATTCATTTTAATCTTTGGGGGGGACCATTACTTTCATAAGGAAAGGATGGTTTTAGTACATATTTAACTAGCAACTTCCTCAAGAACAGGAGTTCTCAAATTTTTTTTTTTGTATCATGGCATGTATACCTTTGGTGGTCTGATGAAATCTGTGGATGTATTCTCAGAATATTTTTAATGCATAAAATAAAATAGGATTGTGATGGAAATAATTATATTAAAATATAATTTATCTGTATGTCTATTTCCTTTCTATGTGATGCTGTGGAAATCCTGAACAGAAGCAAAGCTCTGCTATGTTTTTCCAGTATCTCTGGGAAAACTTGGTGTTTTGAGCCTCTCCTTGAGTTGACTGAAACTATCTCACATACTTTGTTTCTGATCAGAAACTTCCTCATATCATGTACTCTGTATGTTGTAAACATTTTCCCATGCCTTATGTCAAAGTTATGCTCCAGAAGTAGATCAGAATCAACTGGTTCATAAGGTGTACAAAGAATGCTGTAATAAAAATATTGTTTAAGAAATGAGCAAGCTATCCTCAACTATTTCTGATAGAATTCCCTAAGCCATACTTGTGCAGAAGGTATTTTTCTCTAAGTTCTCCTCAATCTCTCCCAGGTCATCTACTCCTCTCCCTCCCTGACTTTCCCTTTAAAATCTGTTCCCATCTCTTCCCTATCACCACTCCCTCGCTAGTTCTTTCTTGGAACTGAATCCATTTGGAGAAATAACCTGCTGATCCATAAGTAGGTTGAAGTCTGTGAGCTTATCGATTTATCTGAGAGAGGACATAATTCTTCAATTTTCAAATGCTATCAAACAGTGCTTTTAGGCAAACTAGTTACTAAACTCGAATGGATGAAAGGAAAAGAAAAGATGGCTCAAAAGAAATAGATTAGGTCAAAGAAAGAGAGATAATAACAATACTTTTGTATGGAAAGTGAGGAATGTGAGAAGGGTGGCTGGGTAGAAAGCATTTGAGTGTTCATCAAAGACTAGGAAGTTTGATTAAAGCTAATAAGAGAAATTTAATAGGGATAAATATAAATTTTTCCACTTGGTTAAAAAAATCAACTGTGAATGTTCATGGTTAGAAAGCATGTCATATGAAGTCAAGGAAATGTTAGTGGGATCCAAGAACAATATGAATTAGCAGTGTGGTGTAACAAGCAATAGAACTTAAAAGGGGATATCACTTAACCCTGATAGCCTCAGTTTCTTCATCTGTAAAATGCTAGAGAAGGAAATAGCAAACCCTCCAATATGATTGTCCAGAAAATCCTGTGTGGGTTCATGAAGTATCAGACATGACTGAAAAATGACAGAAATTAGCTGAAGATAAGAAAAAATTCAGACAGAGAAAAGCAAGCAGTAAGTCATCATCTTTTCATTCAGTTCAGAAACTGAGCTGCCTATTTGTAGCTTCAAGATATTTGCTTAATTGATGGGTAAACTTCAAAAAAGGAAAGGGATAATGTCAGTTAAAAGCCTTTAGGAATTACTATTGATGAAGGATCTTCAAAACTAATTGCACTTATTAATTAGGAAAGGATAGGTCCTGGGGAGGCCAGCAGGGCAGAGGAAAATCAGCAACAACATAGTGCTGACAAATTGCGATACTATAACATTAGATAATTCTGAGAAATAATAGAAAAATGTTAGAGAAAACATTGGAGACTTAAGTACTGAAGAATAAGAGGTATTTGTTGATCCAATGGCAAAAAAAAATCTTGAATTTGAAATTAAAGGAATTGGGTTTCAATATCAGCTCTGTCATTTCACCCTCTTTTCTTCACTCTTAATCATGTTTATCTCATGTGTCCAAGCAGTTGCCAAATCTTGTCATTTCTACCTATATAATAAAATCTCTCATGTCTCTCTACTTACTGTTTAGGCTCCACTCTAATGAATCAACATTATTTTCTCCACTTTACTATGTCTTTTCTACCTCAATAGTCCAGTATCCTTACTGTTCCATGAATATAATTTATTTAACTCTTGTGCCATTTCTAGTCAATACCTCAGTATTAGGTTGGATTGAATAGTCAGTCTTTCAGGTGATTTCCAACTGAGTTTGAACTAAAACTGAAATTTTTCGTGGATCCTAGACTGTTACCAGTTTTATCACTAAAGTATATAAAAGCATGGTGCTTTTCATAAATATACAAAAGTTCTATTTAATTATATATATTCTAAGGGTGGCTAGGTGGTGCAGTGGATAAAGCACCAGCCCTGGAGTCAGGAGTACCTGGGTTCAAATCCAGTCTCAGGCACTTAATAATTACCTAGCTGTGTGGCCTTGGGCAAGCCATTTAACCCCATTTCCCTTGCAAAAAAACCTAAAAAAATTATATATATTGTATTATATTCTTTACAAATCTTTATATATTCATAATATAAATTGTTAATGATGTTATATTTTATAAATATGATGGTGAAAATTTTGCTAATAAAATGGTTAAAAATATTTGAATAATTCTAAATTTTGTAATGTTCTCACAAGATTTAAGAAATCATGATTCCTCTAGCTATATCTCTAGCCTTAGTCTCTCACCTAAGGTTCAGTTTTGCCTGTAGGACATCTTGAATTGCATGATCTATAAGTGCCTCAAACTCAACATATCCAAAACAAAACTCATTAGGCTTCCTCTCCCCATAACACTCTTATCTTTTTATTTTTTAATTTTTTGCAAGGCAATGGGGTTGAGTGACTTGCCCAAGGTTACTCAGGTAGGTAAGTAAGTATTAAGTGTCTGAGTCAGAATTAAACTCAACTCCTTCTGCTTCCAGGACCAGTGCTCTATCCACTGCACCATCTAGTTGTCCTATCATTCCTATCTTTTGAACTTTCCTATTACTATAGAGAGTATCATTATCCTTATAGTCATCCAAATTTTCAACATCAATACCATTTCTTAACCCGTCCTTATGTCCACCTATTCACATATCCAATCCACTACCAAATCTTATTGTTTCTACTTTTTTCATTATTTCTCTTTTAAATGTTCCAATCTCTCCACTCAGAATACCCTCACTAGGATGGAGAGAGAGGAAAACAGAGAAAGGAAGAGAAGAAAGACATATTGAAGTTAAATTTGTACTTAATAACCCTCTTGCAGACTATAAGAGGAATATTTTTTGTTCATTTTATAAATTTGAAATAAATTCTGTAATTATGGTTCAGTGGAAATTTTACAAGTTGTCATAACAAAAGAAAAGTCAAATTAGACCATTATAAATAACACTTCAATAATAAGTCTTCATCAATGGAACTCAAGTGACCTAGTATTTAATTTGACAAATTGGCAGTTTACCATGACACTTAGACTTTCCTGGCTCCTTCAAGCCTCAGGAAGTCCCAATTTTGCAAGAATCCTTTCCTAGTCTTTTTATGTCTTAGTGCTTTCTCTCTGAGGGCACCTTTAATTTTTCCTTTCTGTATTTTTTGATACAAACTTATTTTAAAGCATTTTATAATACCTATTATATGCTAGTCACTTTACAAATATCACATTTGATACTCCATTATTACTATTTTACAGTTGAGGAAACTGAGACAAAAAGAGGTTAAGGAATTTGCTCTGGGTCATATTGTTAGTAAATGTTTGAAATCAAATTTGAACTCAAGTCTTCCTGACTCTCCAAGTCCAGAATTCTATGCCCTGAAGTTATCTAGCTGCCTATGACTAATAGCTCATCAAATAAAATATAAATTCCTTATCATGTGATAAGAGCCTCCACATTTAAGAGTACTATGAGGGGTGGCTAGGTGGCACAGTGGATAGAGCAGTGGCCCTGGAATCATGAGCACCTGAGTTCAAATCCAGCCTCAGACACTTAATAATTACCTAGCTGTGTGGCCTTGGGCAAGTCACTTAACCCTAGTGCCTAGCAAAAACCTAAAAAAAAAAGAGTACTATGGACTTTTCTAATTCTACCAAATTACACTACTTTATAATTTCATAACCTATTCAAATGGGACACATTTCTTGATTTTTTTCTATACTCTTATTTTCATGTTGTTGCTCATTTATTCATCAATACCTACAGTTGATTCTAGGCTCTTGAAATATTTCCCAACTTCAAGGTCCAGTTTAGATGTCTTTACCTTTATGAAACCTTTCCTGATTCTTTTCGTTGGAACTTAGCTTTCCACGTCTAATGAAGGTTTTTAATTTGAGGTACATACAAGGAATCTTTTAGAGGTGACCTTAACAGCATTCTTGATTCAAGTTCTATATTAGGGTGAAAAGCACTTGCAAGCCACTGAACAATTTTTAAAAAGGAGATTTACTTTTCCCTAACACAACAAGGATATGCAATAGAAAAATGATGGTACTTAGTTTATGGTGCCCCTTTTGGTCACATGGAATGGTATCTGATCATCAGGGAAAGATATGGTAAAGGACATGGTAACTTTGATGGTCTTCAGAAATGCATCAAGTTGGAGAGTAATGCACTGCTTATGGTTGGGACTTTTTGCCTTTAAGGTATTAGGGAAGTTGGAGCCAAACAGATGTGTATATGTGAAGGGGAGACAGCTATCTGTCCTTTTAGGGATTAGGGAAATCTATCCTATGAAAAGAGGGAAGAAGGAGGAGTCTGAGCCTGCCCTATATTATAAGAGGGGTGGGAAAGAAGTTGGTAAAATTTAGTACTATCACAGAGTTCATGGATAGATTTCAAGGAGTGTATGATGGATAAAATCCTATATATTTAGAAATATTCTGAGAATAGGTCCATTGAATCCATCTAGACTGTCAAAGTGTGGATTAATGGATCTTTTAAAATTAGAATTATATTATAAATTATTCAGCAATTATCTGTGTATATGAGTTAACTTTTTAGACAAGAAACTTCTCAAAGGCAGGAACTGTCTGACTTTTTAACCTTTTCATCTTCAATTCCTAGCATAGTACCTAGTACAGAGCCTTCACCTTATGGGAGATCAATAAGTATTCAGTGAATTTAATTTAATAAAATTCTGGGAATCATGGATAACGTTAAAGTTATTGCATAGATTTTTAAAGAAGTCACCAACATAGTTGAGCACCTCAAAATAAAGAAAAAAGTAGTTAGAAACATTTTGTAACAGAAGAATTATTGTATAGAGAAATATTTTCTATAAGTAATCTGTTCCCTTTGGGCTGAACAAGGCAAATATTTAACCTCTGAGCTGGCCTTACATTAACATTGACCCTTATCTTTGTCCAAGATGAAATTTATGAGTTTTTTAGTAAAATATCTTGCAGACTTGATAAATCCCTGCCCCTGGGCACAAGACAAGTCCCTATCAACGAAACAAGGATCCCTGCCCTAACCTGAGAGGATTAAGTCTTTGAGTTACTGCCCCTCATTTTCATGACCCTAAGGACCTCATCTTTGCTCTTTGAGTTTTCTTCCACATTTATATATCCTTGATTATCTCATCTTTCTGCCTCTTTTAAAGTTCCTATTCAACTCAATTGAAATCTCCCTTTGGGAGACCTGCTGGCTCTTAGGGAGTGTGATCATTTAGATAATCTCTCATGTTCCTTCTTTACTGCTTATTCCTTTGTGGCAGCTACTATTGCTGCTGTTGCAATAATTAGCTGTTCCTAATCTCTTTTTCCCTTAGCTTTTGCTAGCCACAACAATATGTAAATGAACCTTTTTTGTTCCTAAATTCTTCTGGGTCAGAGTTGGTCTTTTAAGTGAATTCTTTCACTTTAGCTCAAACCCCTGAAGCCTTTAATTGGCCACATTTCCTAGTAACAATTTGATTTATTTCATTTGCTTTGAAATTCTATTTTTAATCAACCTATCTCTATCCCCCCTCCCCAATGAAAAAAAGAAAAACAGATATGCATTGTCAAGCAAAATAAACTTTTACTTTGCCCATGTCCTTAAAAAAATATTTCTCAATCTGCATCCTATGTTAACTATGCTTCCATCAGTGAATAAATAGCAAGTTTTTATAATGAATTCTCTGAAATTGTGTTTGGTCATTCCAGTGACCAAAGTTCTTAAATCTTTCAAAATTGTTTGTTATTATAATATCTTTACTATTGCATAAATTCCCCTGGTTTTACTCCAGTTTATTTCAGTTTATATGTGTCTTCTCACACTGAAACTCAAAAAGGTTTAAAAAGGAATGTTAAAACTTGCTTTTAGATGTAACAGGGAAAAATAAAATGTTAATGATAAAAGAAAATGATAGGAAATATTTATTACATAGTTTTTCAAAAAAGTAAATTGTGAAATGGAGATTTATAGTTACATATTGAATCCCCATTTGTGTTGTTTTGTTCATAGAAATTTTTTTGTCTTTTTGTATTTAAGTTCAAAATGAATTAAAATTTAAAAATAAGAAGTGATTATGGACAGAAGTTCACAATATTGTACAGGATGCAGCAATAAAAAAAATTCAAAGAAAAAAGAAGAGCAAGAAAGAAAAATGGTCATTTCATGATGCTTTATAAATGACTGATCAAAAATAAATGAAAGACAAAAGAAAAGGGGAAAGATATAACAAAATTAATGCAGAATTTCAAAGAAGAGCAAGGAGAGATAAGAAGGTTTTCTTAAATCAGCAATGTAAAGAATTAGAAGCAAACAAAAGAATGAGAAAGAAGACATCTCAAAAGTACAACTGGAGACATCCAGGGAACATTTCATGAGAAAATGCGCATGATAAAAGACAAAAATGCTATGGACTTATCAGAAGCAGAAGAAATTAAGAAGAGGTGGCAAAAATAAACAAAAGAAAGATCTTAACATCACCAATAACTACAATTTGCGGTTATTGAACTAGAGTTAGCCTTCTTGGAGAATGAAGTTAAATAGACTTTAGAAAGCACTACTAACAATAAGACTAGGGGAGGTAACAGAATGCTAGCTAAACTGTTTAAAATTCTGAAAGATGATGCTGTTAAAGACATTACTTCACTCAATAGGCCATCAAATTTGTAAAACTCAGCAGTGACCATTGGATTAGAAAAGTCAGTTCATGTGCCAGGGTTAAAAAGGACAATGCTAAGGAATGTTCAAATTACTTAAAAATTGTGCTTTGTTCATATGCCAGCAAGATTATGCTTAAGATACTGCAGGTTAAGTTTCAGCAGTATGTAAACTGAGAACTATCAGAATAGCAGACTGGTTTTCAAAGAGGTAGAGGAATTAGAGACCAAATTTCCAATATTCACTGGATTATAGGAAAGCAAGGGAGTTCCAGAATAATATATTATGAGTCATTGACTGCACTAAAGCCTTTATGTGATTCATAACAAAATGTGGCTGCTCCCCAAAGAGATAGAAGTATTATATCATCTTGATGTTTGTCCTTTGTTCTCAAAGAAGACCATGACATCAGAGAGGTGATGCCAGGACATTCATGTGACTTGGAATTGAATGAGGGGATGCTGTGCTAAGTCACCAGCCTCACTTTATCCTCCAGAATCATCTGGGTCCAGTGGCCAGATATGAACCAGGATCCTTGGAGATGGTCCTAGATGTGAAGAGATCAGGGTTAAGTGACTTAACCAGGTCTAGTAAATGTCAATATCTGCGTCTGGATTTGAACTCCTATCTTCCTGACTCCAAGGCCAGCACTTTATTCGCTGCATATGTGTAAGCTCCTTGAGAAGCAGATCATCTTACTTGTCCTGAAGAACCTGCATGTGGACAAGAAGCAACAGAACCAAACATGGAAGACAGATTGAATTAAGATTGGAAAAGTACAACAAAACAATATACTGTTGCCTTATTTATTTAATTTATATACAATGTCTATCATGTGAAATGTCAGATTAAATTGAAATAAAAGCAGGAATTAAGATTTCTGGGATAAATATCAGTAATCTCAGATATGCAAATGATACCATAGGGAGAAAGTGAAGAGGAATTAAGAAGCCTATTGAGGAGGGTGAAAGAGGAGAGTGTAAAAGCTGACTTAAAGCTTAGATAAAAAATCCTAAGATATTGGTAACTGCTCCTCTCACTTGGCAAAGAGATAGAGAAGAAAGAGGAGTAATGTCAGATTGGATATTCTTAGGCTCAAAGATAGTTGTAGATGGAGATTGCAACCATGAAATTAAAAGATGCTTGCTTTTTGAAAGTACAACTGTGAGAAATCTGAACAGCACTAAAAAAACCAGAGACATTGCCTTGTCAATAAAGGTCCATATAAATCAAAGCTATGATTTTTCAAGTAGTAATGTATGATTATGAGAGCTGAACTATAAGAAAAACTGAGTGCCACAGAATTGACACTTTTGAATTGTGCTGTGTTGATTTTTCCCTGTCTGCCAGGGGATTCATTCAGCTCAGGAGAGACAAAGAATCATACCCACACTTGGGTGGAGGACTAGCAGAACAACTAGCAGAGCCATTTATTGAAAGTGTCAAATAGTTCTTATAGCAGAAAAACCACAAAGTTAGCATACAGGATAAAAAGAATGATGTAATTCTATTTTGGGCAGTATGTAACCTGGCAGGATGTAACTCAGGTCAAGAAGTTTGGAAACAGGGTTATCAACAAGTGAGGCCATGAATGACGAAGCTGTTTTATCAAATCAAAGTTCCATGGAAATCCTTCAGTTTGAGGGTCACCAGAGCTTAGGTCATTTCGTCAAACTCACTTGAGCAACCATCATCAATGCTAGAGAAGATATTTGAGAGTCCCTTAGACAACAGGGAGATCAAATAGTCAATACTTCAGTTAATTTAGGATGTTAACTGGAAAGTCAAATCCTGAAGCTGAAGCTAAAATGCTTTGATCGCACCGATATTGGAAAGATTGAAGGCAAAAAGAAAAGAATATATCAGAGGATGAGATGGATAGTGTCATGGAAACAGTGAACATGAACTTGGACAAATTTCAAGAGTGAAGGATGGAAGGACCTGGCATGCTATATAGTCCATGTAGTCAGAAAGAGACTTGAATGAATACATGATGCAACAATAACAACAAGCCTATAGAGTATACAAATGTGATCTACTGATATAGTCTACTTAAAAAGATATTTATTATTAGTAGGTCATAGAATAGATTATATCTATTTCTTTAATTTCCAATTAATTTTGAATGATGTGACTTGTAGGTATGAAATAGATTGTTAGAAAAGAACTTTTAAGATAATTTTGTTCTACATATCAAATACTTTTAAATCATATATAAACAATAATTTCAATATCATTTCTATATCTTCCAGTGAATTGAGATATAGTTAAGATACAGTCTACTCTTTTTTTTTTGCAAGGCAAATGGGGTTAAGTGGCTTGCCCAAGGCCACACAGCTAGGTAATTATTAAGTGTCTGAGACCAGATTTGAACCCAGGTACTCCTGACTTCAGGGCTGGTGTTTTGTCCCCTATGCCACCTAGCCGCCCCCTATACAGTCTACTCTTAAATGTTGCTTGAGAAAGCCTGCTTATTTCCCATTAACATTTGAAGATGCCCTCTAATTCTGTATAGATTTAGAACTGATTATTTTTAGTAAAATTTTTTTTTCACAGAGAAGGAAATAGGCTGAAAAATTGTAATTTCATCAAGTTCACACAATAAATGAAAGAGAAGAGATAGGATTTAGATACAGTTCCTCCAATTTGAAATTCATTACTCTGCACACCAATATGGTACTATAAGGATTCAATTTTCATTTACTTTCCCCCTAGACTTTAAGTTATGATGTGACATCTAAAGATCTTTCTAGCTTCAATTATTAATTCTAGATAAATACTTAAGGATCACTTTTTTTTTTACTCTTATATAGAAAACAACTTCTACTAAGAAGATATCCATAGCTTTTTGGGAATGGAATCTTCTAAATAGTTTTTGTAGTTGGAAGAATAGATACATAAGTTGATAATTACTGATGTTCTTTTAGTCAAGTTGGTTATTGATAAAGCATTTTTTCCTTTTTTCTTCCTCAAGCATCTAGTTGGCACAATGGATAGAATGGGGAGACTGGTTTCTATCTACTCTCAAATGTATACTAGTTGTGCATCCCTAGGAAAGTTGTTTGTTCTCAGTTTCCTCATCTTAAAAGGAAAATAATAATAGTATCTAACTTTTAGGGTTGTTGTGAGGATCAAATGATATTATAATTGGGAATCACTTAGCACAGTGCCTGGAACATTGTAGCCTTTATTTAAATATCCTTATTATTTTTCCATGCCTTTGTAATCCCTTTCTAATACTTATACACATATCCTTCATATATTTTGCATTTCAGACCCTGAATTCCTTTGTAGTTGTAGCAATCCCAGCACACACCTCCTCTCTTTATTCTTGGTCTAATGTGCCTTTGTTCTCCTTTAAGTCATTTCTATTTTATATAACTACATCTGACACCATGATATTAAGGTTCAAGTATGGTGGCTCTGCTTCAATTAACAAAGAAAACTTAACTTTTTTATGTTTTTTTTTTTTGCAAATCTTTTCCATTACTTTTCTTTTTTTAGAAAGTCAGATTGAACCATGTATAAATGGAAGAATTCACAAACTGTGGTAGGTATATGTATATCATGGAACACTATTGTTCTATTAGAAACCAGGAGGAAAAGGAATTCAGGGAAGCCTGGAGGGATTTGCATGAAGTGATACTGAGCGAGATGAGCAGAACCAGAAAAACATTGTACACCCTAACAGCAACATGGGGGTGATGATCAACCTTGATGGACTTGCTCATCCCTTCAGTGCAAACAACCAGGGACAATTTTGAGCTATCTGCAATGGAGAATACCATCTGTATCCAGAGAAAGAGTTATAGACTTTGAACAAAGACCAAAGACTATTAACATCAAATTAGGGGGGAAGAAAGCATTATATTATAATGTAATTTTACTATCTCATACTTTATATTTCTTCCTTAAGGATATGATTTCTCTGTCATCACATTCAACTGAGATCAATGTATAACATGGAACCAATGTAAACACCAACAGAATGCCTTCTGTGGGGGGTGGGGGAGGGAAGCAAGAATGGGGGAAAATTGAAAACTCAAATAAAATCTTTAAAAAAATTAATGGAAGAATTCTTTGTTGGAAGTGATGTCTTCATTTTTATATTCAAAAATGTTTACTATGACTTGATTTTGTTAGAAATCTTGCAAAGCATTCTTTAATCTGATATTCCCTTTATTACTATTTTCTGCTTCCTGGGAGGTAGTATTGTTCATAATTGTTCATAATTTGTAATATTCTCCAAACACTCATATACTAACCCAATACTGCTTTTTTTCCCCGTCAGCTTTCTATTTGCCAAGAAATTTAGAAGTTTGCTAACTCACTTACTTTCTGGGTTCTTATAGTCTTGTTGTGGCAGTAAAATAAAATATTTATTTTTCTATATAATATTATTATAGTTTGCATTGTTCTGTTTCCCTTATCTATTTCCTATTTTTGATGTTCAAATACTTGTTCAAAGCAAAAATGGTGACCTTGTTGCAATTGTATACCATCTTTTTTATTGTTATTTCTCCCCTCCAAATCTGAACTTAGCTTTATGAGACAATGGTGTGACTGCCCACAGAAAACTGTCAACAATTAATCCTATATTAATAACAAATATTTTCCTCCATTCTAAGATTTCTCTTTTCAATTATTTGTAAAATTTTTGGTGCTTATAATATCCAATACTTAGCAATTTTAAAAATAAAATGCTTATAATAAAAAGACATAGGGCATCTTGTACAATTTGTAAAGCAGACACCTTAAAAAATATGTTGGATAATATGGTTCAGAAAGAAGAAATGAGAGGTAAAAGGCCAAACACTTGTATAGATATAATTAAGAGTAACGTTCTTTAAAGAAATAAGCAATGGCAATTAACTAGAGAGATAATGCTCAAGGCTAGGTCATGCCATGATTATAAAAGTGATGATAATCTCTGAATTAATTTACAGATTTAGTTTTCTAGCAATCATATTGCCAATGGAATATTTCAGTTAGGGAAAATAATAGCAAAATACATTTGAAGGAACAAAAGGTCTTGATTTCAAGGAAAATAATGAAAAAAAGTCAGAATGAAGGTGAATCTTTCTTCTTGACCTTATGTTATAATTTAGGAGAGTAATCATCAAAAGTAATTGGCAATAATTAAAATGAGGAAAGTAGATGAGTGGAACAAACTAGAAAATGAGGAGTTAGAAGCAATTGAACTCATCACCAAATGTTAAATAGACCTAAGAATATAAATTACTTGGAAAACATCCCAGTGACAAGAACTGCTGGGAAAAAAGAGACAACAGTTCACAGAAAGTAGTTTAAAATCAACAACTCTCAACATATACCAGAAAAATTTGAAAATGTATATGTAACCTGGACATTAAAGGCAAAAAATAAGACTCAGTTGCTAGACTTTAGATGGTTTAGTGGATAGAATGCTAGGTTTAGAATTAGGAATTTGAGTTCAAATTCAACTTCACACATTTAATAGCTATGTGATCTTTGGCAAGTCACTTAGTCTCTATTTGCCTTAGTTTCTTCAAATGGGGATCATATTACTGACTGAATGAGCTAATATTTATGAAGTTCTTGACATGAAGTAAATACTATATTATCATTATTGTATTATAGATGGGGGGACAATACTTAAGCAAAGGAGGGATAAAAGTTTCTATAAAAGACATAATAGGTAATTTTGATATGAAATTATAAAACTTTCAATGCAATTAGAATAAGAAATAAATTGGCTAATTGGGAAAATTTGTTAAATCAAATATCTCTTAATAGGGACTAATAGTAAAAATTAAAAGGACACTACATGAACAGTTTTCAAAAGAAGTGTCTACAACTGACAATTTTATGAAAGGC
This sequence comes from Macrotis lagotis, assembly GCF_037893015.1. NCBI lineage: Eukaryota > Metazoa > Chordata > Mammalia > Peramelemorphia > Peramelidae > Macrotis > Macrotis lagotis. Next base: position 446,425,033 of record NC_133666.1, on the reverse strand, counting down.
TACTCCAATGACAAATAATAAGAAACATGCAGGATGAAACAACCCTGAGATTTCACTTTCTAATTAGCCAATGGTCAAAGATTATAAAAAGTGAAATAGTTACTTTTGGTGGAATATAAAAAGACAGACATATAATCTACCACTAGAGACTTGTGATTTGGACAACTAGATGGTACAGAGCAAAAAGCACCAGCCATGGATTCAAGAGGACCTGAGTTCAAATTTAATCTCACACACTTGCCATTTACTAATTGTGTGAACTTGGGCAAGTCTCTTAACCCTGATTGCCTTGAATCTAGGGCCATCTTCAGTTGTTATAATCCATATCTGACCAATGAATCCAGATGACTCTGGAGGAGAAAGTGAGCCTGGTGACTTTGAACAGCAGCCCCACTCAAATCCAATTCATTTGAATATCCTGCCATCACCTCCCTGTTGCTATGGTCTTCTTTGAGAATGAAGGACAAATAACAACCATTTTGGAAGGTTATTTAGAATTGTGCTAAGAGAGTATGTAAAATACTAACAGACTCAGAGGTTCTATTGCTTGTCACATGTCCTAAGGAGATAAAAGATAATAAGGTCTGTTATATTTAAATTATTCAAAGTAATTTTTTTGAGGTAGGAAAAATGAAAAATTATCTATATATATACATATTTTTTCTCACATTAGCCATGTGAAAAAAGAAGAAAGAAAAACAAAGTGAAAAAATATGCTCCAATCTTCATTCAGAGTTCATCAGTTCTTTCTCTAGAGATGAATATCATTTTTCATCATGAGCCCTTTGGAACTATCATGGATTATTGTATTGATCAGAGAAGCTAAGTCTTTCACAGTTGAATGTCATTACAAGATTGCTGCTACTATAATCCATTCTCTTAGTTCTTCTCACTTCACTTTGCATCAACTCAGATAAGTCTTCCCAGGTTTTTCTGAAACCATTCACTTCATTAATTCCTAAAATCTTAATTATATCTATATAAGTGTTTGGCCTTTTATCTCCCATTTCTTCTTTCTGAAACATGCTAGCCAACATATTTTTTAAGGTGTTTGCTTTACAAATTGTACAAGATGCCCTATGTCTCTTTATTATGAGCATTTTATTTTAAAAAATTACACAACTTCCTCAGCCATTACGTAATTGATAAGTATTCCTTCAATTTCCAATTCTATATTGCCACAAAAAGAATTGATATAAATATTTTTGGATATATATATATATATACATATATATATGTATATATATATATATATATCTTTTTACCTTTTCTTTGGCATAAAAACTTAGTAGATGTATTGCTTGGTCAAAGATGTACTGCACAGTTTTATAGACTTTTGGGCTATAAAATTCTAAATTGTTCTCCAGAAGGATTCCACCATTAACTATTAGTAGTTACCTAACACTATTAGTATTATCTATTCTTTCTTTCCTTTTTTTTAACAAGGCAATGGGGTTAAGTGACTTGCCCAAGGTCACACAACTAGGTAATTATTAAGTGTCTGAGGCTGAGTCTGAACTCAGGTCCTCCTGACTCTAGGGCTGGTGCTCTATCTATCCACTGTGCTATCTAGTTGTCCCCATTATCTATTCTTTCATATCTCCTCCAGCATTTGTCATTTCCTTTTTCTGACATCTTTTTCTGACATGTTAGACAATCTGATGGATGTAATGTGATACTGCAGAGTTGATTTGATTTGTATTTCTCCAATATCAGTGACTTTGCACATTTTTATATGACCTTGAAAGCTTTCCTTCTTCTGAAAACTGCCTGTTCATAATGTTTGACTGTTTATCAATTTTAAAAAATAGCTCTTACTTTTTAAATAAATTTTGTTCAATTCATTTGAGAAATAATACCTTTATCAGAGACAAAATTTCCCCAATCTCCTGAGTGACTTCTAGTTTTGGCTTCATTGGTTTTGTTTGTGCAAAACCTTTTAAATTTATTGTAATCAGCATTATCTATTTTGCTTCCTATGTTTTTAGCTCTCTAAATAATTATTTGGTAGTTTGGTTAGTAATGCACTGTGTAAGAAAATTAATTCAGGTTGTATTTTCTTTTTTATTGTGCTGGCTTTGTCTATTCACGAGCAATAAACATTTCCAAAGTCATTTAGATTTGACTTTATTGGCATGAAAAATGTTTTGTAATTGTTCTAATATACTTCCTATATGTGATCATAGGCAGACTCCTTGCCTGTTATTTTAAATGGGAATTATCTTTCTATCTTTTACTTCTGGATTTTGTTAATAATATATAGAAATGTAAATGACTTATGTGGGTTTGTTTTATATCCTGAAACTTTATTGAAATTGTTAAATGTTTTGAGAAAGTTTTTTGTTTACCCTCAAATGGTTATCTAAGTGGATCAACATATCAACTACAAAGCAATAGTTTTTGTTTCCTTATTGTCTGTGTTTCTTCTTTCTTATTATTATAACTAGCATTTCTTGTATAATATGAATAGCAATAACCTTTATAGATAATTTCTGTATTTTAAATACTTTTTATTTTTATGAATTCCAATTATTTCAATGCTCTTCAGTATTTTTAGTGGGAATGTAAGTCTTTTCTGCATTTATTGATGTAATTTTATGATTTTTTTGTTGTGTTTGTGATTGATATAATCAATTGTGTTTATAGTTTTCTTAATGTTGAACTAGAAATGATTTTCTGGCATAAATCCTATCTGGTCATTTTGTATAATCTTTGTCACCTATTTCTATAGTCTTACTTGAACTTTACCAAAATCACTTTGGCATCTAATTGGAAGGTAAATTGGAGTGGAGGGAGACCTGAGGCAGGCAGAGCCCGCAGTAGGCTATTGCAATGCTGTTGTCATGAGGAAATGAGCTTCTCTACCAGAGAATATTTGTGAGACATTGTAAAGGAGAAAGTGATGCCTTGGCAATAGATTGAATATATACAGGCTGAGAGAGATAATGAGGAATAGAGAATGATATCTAGGGTGGAAAACTGGGAGATTTCTAAGTGCCCTCAACAGTAATAAGGAAATTTAGAAGAGGATAGACTTTGGGGAAAAAACGATTATGAGTTCAATTTTGGACATGTTGATGTCAATCAGTTTTGTATACCTAATAGACAGATAGGGATGACTCTGTAGAGTAGGTGAGAATGATTAGTAATGATAATTTAGGTCACTGATACTGATGAAATAACCAAATAAAATAACATTAAGCAAGAAGGGAAGGGAAGGGAAGGGAAGGGAAGGGAAGGGAAGGGAAGGGAAGGGAAGGGAAGGGAAGGGAAGGGAAGGGAAGGGAAGGGAAGGGAAGAGGCAGGTATAGTGTATAGAACACTGGCACTAGAGTCAGGAGAATCTGAGTTCAAATCTGGCCTCAAACACTTAATAATTACTTAACTGTGTGACCTTGGGTAAGTCACTCAACCCTATTGCCTTGCAAAATCCGCCTCCCCCCAACAAAAAAAGAAGAGAAGAGGGCCTATGATAGAATCAGTTAGTGTGCAATATTTGACATGGTAGCTTGGTGATGTGGTGGATAGAGCACCAGTCCTGGAGTCAGGAGGACTTGAGTTCAGATTTGGTTTTAGACACTTGACACTTACTTGCTGTGTGATCTTGGATAAATCACTTAATCTTGATTGCTTTGCATCCAGGGGCATCTCTAATCATTCTGATTCATATTTGGCCTCTGGACCCAGATGTCTCTGGAGGAGAATGTGAGACTGGTGACTTAGCCCAGCACCTCCTCACTCAAATCCAATTCACATGCAAATCATGACATCACCTCCCTAATGTCATGGTCTTCTTTGAGAATTAAGGACAAATAACAATAGCAATGATCTGACAATGATCCAATAAAGCTAACTGGAAAAAAAAGGAACTTGATGAGTATCAGGAAAGCCAGGATAAAATGGTATCATGGAAACCTAAAGAAGGCATCAAGGAGTTAGTGGCTGATAGTGTCAAAGGTTGCAAAGATGACATTCTGGATACATCAAAGTATCAAATTAAAGTATAATTTAAAAATAGATTTCTCCAAGTAAACAAGTCAAAGTATAAAAAAAAGTTTGTTCTTTAAAGAGTATTTAAACAAATATCTCCATTTACTTTTCTTCCTCCTTCCCCGACATTTTCTAAAGTAACATTTTTATTCTTGCAATTTGGAAGGAATTTTTGAATCTTTCTTACTTAAGCCCCTGATATACCTGGTGAATATTAAACTAAAGTAAAATATTAGGAAATGTAGACTATACCAATGATATAATTCCTGCCCTTTAGAATTATATTATCAACACACTAAGATAGCTAATTATTTAAATTACTCATTTTACATAGATCTTTGCTATTTAAATTCTAGTTTCATCTAACATAGAACTAAAAATATCAGTAGATTCTAATTTTCTTATGAAGAGAAAGCAACAATAACAATAAAAGGAAATCAGAATGTAATAGGTAAGAACCAACCTGTTTTTTTTTGTGGTTGATATATAAATTTCTCTTTAGTCTTTTTAGTCTATCTATAAAAAATAAGACGATAATTTTGCAGTGATTAGAAATTTATATTTCAACCTAGATGTGATAGGGAGCCTTTGAATTTTACTGATTAATAGGTGATATGGTCATACTTGGGCTTAATTAATTTGACAGATGAATGGAAGATGGACTGGAGTAGGGAGAGAGCTAAGTTAGAGAGACCAACTGGAAACTTAATATAATAGTTCTAGCATGAGGAGATAGAGCTTTCACCATGGTGATGGCAGTATCTGAAAAAAGAGTGGGGTATATATGAGACGGACAAAGGTAAATCAATTGGACTTAGCAAAAGATTGTTGAAGGGGGGGGAGAGAGAGAGAGAGAGAGAGAGAGAGAGAGAGAGAGAGAGAGAGAGAGAGAGAGAGAGAGAGGTCAAGAATGATATCTAGGCTTTAAATCTAGACATTACTTTTTCTGATATTCTTGGAGAGGGAAGACTGAGTAGTTTGTTTCTTTTTTTCTTACCTGGTAGAAGATCCAATTTTCACAAAACATGTTTTTATTAGGCCACTCTAGTGGGGTAAAGGACATTATTAAAGGTATTATGAACAGAAAATGTGACAGGTTCCTTATTTAGTGAAAATGATTGACAACACATGGATAGCAAGATTATCTTTGGAGATTAAAAAAAAAAGGCCAAAACTTACAATTCATTGGGTTTATCCTAAATAGGTAATGAAAGGAAAAACTTGGATAGAATAAGACAAGGGAATTAAGCACAAATGGGTTGTGACCTACATGAATGGAGTGAATATTATTATCTACTTAATTTCCAAAGTACCACTCTAACTTGTTTGAGATTTATGCCATTAAGCATCACTAATAGGTTAGAGAAGGCAAATGTCAGCATTATTAATGAGTATAAATTTGTTTCATTTGTCACTGAAAAAAACGGAGTCCAATTTCCTTGAGCACCCTTTACTTCTTAATTTCACACTTCAAATCACCTTTGCATGACATTTCATCTCCAGCCTCCATGCAAAGTTTGTCTCCCATGCCAGGAATGCTCTCTAGACTCATCTTTGACTTTTGAAACCCTTGGATTCTTGTGTTTGGCTTAAGTGCCACTTCCTTTAAGAAGTGGTCCTTACTGATTCCTCTAATTGTTTCCCTCCCACCCCCCAATATTTGACTTTTTTATGTACTTGTAAGCTTATATCTTGTATTCCACTTATTCAACATAAATTGCTTGAATCAGAGGCATTCTCCCTCAATTATCTCTGAATACCTAATAGCACAAGAAATGCTATTGATTGATGAATTATCACCATGAAAATAAAAACTGATGGTCAAGAGTAGAAGAAATCAATGTGGGCAAAGAGAGACCAGATAAAAAAAGATGGAAGCTATTTGCATCATTTATGTTTCCTTTTTCTATTCATTTTCTATGACAAAATTTTTATGATAGAGCTCAACATATTTTCTATAGGCAAATAAATCAAAGATAATCTATGATCTCATAGTTGTAGGAACTAATGAACTCTTAATTGCCAAACATGATGGTTGTTTCTTGTTTCTAATCTTCCTTTTGTTATCTTCTGCATTTGAACTTTGTACTACCCTATCATCTTGGATACACTTGTCTTCCCCCCCCTTCCCATTCTCTCATTCTCCCTCCCTCCCTCCCTCCCTCCCTCCCTCCCTTCCTTCCTTCCTTCCTTCCTTCCTTCCTTCCTTCCTTCCTTCCTTCCTTCCTTCCTTCTTTCCTTCTTTCTCATTCTCTTTGTAAATTCCTTCCTTAGCACAAAACAAGCTTCTTGACAAACAATAATTTGTCAATGATAGACATTATGCATAAACATATGTGTGTATATACACATATACATACACATGTATACATATGATTTTATATATATATATATATGTATAAATTCTGATCTATTAGCTAATATGTTTTTACAGGAATAAAAAAAACCCAGTAAAACAATAAAACCAAAAAGTAGTTTTTGTCCTTTGTGATGTATTAGCTTATAGCTGTTCCTTGCTAGTGAGGGGAACAAATATTACCTTCTCTGTCTTGATGGCTTTGGAGATCTAAAGTGCTTGATCAACTGATGAATGTGTCTCTCAGCTAATCAGTTTCCTAGCAGCCAGAAAGGAAAAAAAAAATAAAACTTATTCATGGATAGGTTTTAACCTGCAAAGTCTACATTTGTGACCTCACTGTTTAAGCACATCCTCCTGGTCCACCCAGGCTTGTAACCTTTCTGTCCTCCCTCTCCCTCAATCCCTCCCATATTCACTCAGTGGACAAACCTTGTATTTCTGCCTCTGCAATGTCTTTCATAAACTCCTCCTTCTGTCCTCAGACACTGCTACCACCCTGGTGCAAGCCCTCATCACCTTGTGCCTGGACTAATGCAATAGTCTGCCGATTACTTTCCCTGCCTTAAGCCTTCTCAATCCTGTATGTTTCACAAAACTATAAAATTGCCCAATCTAAAGCCCTTTGCCCTCCCCCCATTCAATAATTTCAGTGAATTTCAGTTACCTTCAGAATTAAATCTGAAACCCTCTGCTTGGTTTTTAAAGCCTTTCCTGACTTAGCTCCCTCTAGTCTAATACCTAACTCCTGGTATGCTGTGATCTAGGGACACTGGTCTCCTTTTCAGTCCTTACATCTGACCTTCTGCCTCCAAACTCTGAGTATTTTCACTAGATGTTTCATATGCCTGAAATACTGTTCCTTCTCTTATCTGCCTCCAGAACTAACCTGCCTTTCTTCAAGTCTCAGTGAAAGTTCCTTTTTCTGCAAGCAGACTTTTCTAGTCCTCCTTACATTTAGTGCCTTCTCTCAGAGATTTTCTCCAGTGTTTTCTGTCCATATCATGGTTGTACATAATTGCTTGCAAGTTGTCTCCTTCATTAGACTGTAAGCTCTGTATGAGCAGGGACTAGATTTTTGTCTTTCTTTGCATTAGTATTCTCAGCAGCCTAGTAACTTGAAACATTCAATATTTAATAATGCTTATTGACTTGACTTCAGCACCACCTCTTTCTCTTAGTTTTTCTTTCATTCCCTAAAAAGCTGGGTATTGCACTTTCTTAATTTTAGGGAAAATAGTGGCAGACTAGAAGAAAACAAAAAAACACAAAGCAATTAAAAGAGAAAATATTAACTAGAGGAGACCAGGGCAAGATAACAGCAAAATTGCAAAAGACCAGAAAAATGGAAGAAATGGGGGAAAATTCTGATTTAATGCACTTAAAGAGATTGTAGTGGGTATGTTAGAGGCTTTTTTCCCCTCAAACTGCAGCCCTACTTTTTTTTTCTATCAACATTTACATCTGAGATATTCTTATGTAACCCAGTTTATAAAGTTCTCTTACTCAGAGAAATCTAAAGTTGAAAGAAAAAAATGTATCAGCACATAGTGCTTCAGGCATATCTTCAGCTAGAAAAATAATGAAGAATGAAAGGGAATATGTAAGTTAGTGTCCCATTAGAAGTGTTAAAAGATAGTGGAAGAAGGAAAAACAAAGTATCTTTTAAAGTCTTTTGGAATCACCCCTAGGAAGGCCAGGAGCATGGCAGAATTGTGATCCTATTACACAAACACCCAGGATCACAATTCAGGACCTGAGAGAGATTTCTATGCTTTCTCTCTAGTTAAGTCTCTCATCGACTTTCTTTAAATGTTATAGTAACAGTATGTCCGATTGAAGAGTTCTATTCCAAAAAATTAGAAGGAACTCCAAAGAAGCAAGTTGAAACTCTGGACTCTGTCACAGTGAGTTAGCCAGGATAGATCCAAAACCAGATGATAGAATCAGAAGATATCTGATAGGTCAACTTCTCTTTGTTCTTCCAACTTAAATTTTTTTTTATCTGTACAGATGACAAAGGTCAAACATTCCTCTATGCTTTTCATTTGACTCATCCACTTTATTGTATTTCAGTATATTAGATTCCGCATATCTCAGCTGCAGTTCCCTTCTTTCCATTTTGCCTAGTTTCTCTCCCCTAGATTTCTTTCTCATATTGAGGGTACTAGTAAATGGATCAGGATTAGGGTATGTGAATAAGGATAATGCCTCAGGGGAAGAGAAGAAACCTGAATTGTTGAGACAAGAATGGTGTTGAAGTAGGGCTGAAGTAAAATGGTGGTCCTGAGTTTGGAGTCACCAATCAAGAGAGGAAGTCTTGGGGAGCATCTGCCTTTCTTAGGCATAAGGCCAAATGGGATGAGTAGAAGTGACCCTAACAGTGGAAACCAAACACAGTTATTCCACATTTTAATGACTTCTTTAGGGTTTGGATCATGGTTCAGTGGAATGGGGCTTGAGCTTGCAGTAAGAAGTAGGTTTGAATCCTGCCTCAGTTATTCATTGACTGTATGACCACTAGCAAATAGTTAAAATCTCTTCTGAGTTTCTTCATTGTAAAATGAGAAATACCTCTTATCTTTGCAAATCATAAAGTAGTATAGTTACTCTATCTGAGCTAGTTTAGGGGTATTGTATGGAAAGAGAACTAGATTTGAATTCAGAAGGCCTGTGTTTCAAATCCAGCTCTGTTACATGATGTCTTTAGAACTTCATACAAATTGCTTAACCTGGTGAAAACCAAATCAGCTTCCTCCTCTGCTAACCAACAGAGTTGGATTCTATCAGTTGTTTTCATTAAAAATATATTCACAACACAGTATTCTTTTCCATGAGACATCATGGGATATTTATTCAGTAGTTTTAGATGTGTCCTACTCTTTGTAATTCCCTTTGGTGTTTTCTTGACAAAAATACTATAGTAATTTGTCATTTCCTTCTCCAGTTCTTTTTACAGCTGAGCAACTGAGGCAAATGAAGTTAAGTGACTTGCCTAGGGACACACAGCTTGTGAAAATTGGAGGTTGAATTTGAACTCAGTAAGAGAAGTCTTCCTGCCTCTAGGCTGGTTCTTTATCTACTCTGTCTCCCAGCTTCCCCCTATCAATATTTCTTAACAAGCAAACAAACAAAAAACCCTTAGCATGCCAGTGGACATGTTCTAGACTCATTATTGGTCTTTGGGCTCTGCCACCTCTTTACTCAGACAGAAATTCTAAATTCTTGCTCAGGTTCCCCAGGAGAGGACTACATGCTCAGTGGGCTCAGGATTCCCGACTCTGTTTGCTTCAGTAGACCTAAGGATCAGAGAACAAGCGTCAAGGTCTTTGTTCCTCATTTGGTCTTGAGAACCTAGTCTTTACCCCTTCAATCCTGGTATGAGCTCTGTAACTTCCCCACAAGGGCTCAGTCTCTCATATGTCAAATTTGCAAAAGCCCCAATTCCTGGTATTAGGCAGTAGTCTCTAATTAGTAGATTGTTTGCTAACAACAAATATCTAGCTGGCTTCTATTTTTATTCTCACTGTCTATTATGGTTTCAATTGAGACTGGAATTAAGTAATTATTAAGTAAAATAAAGTAATAATGTCTCCTTTCCTACTCTGCTTGGGATATTACTACCAAGTCATCCCTCCCCTCCTCCATCATTATCCCCAGAAAATTCATAACTTTAAGAAAAAGAAGAGGCAGCTAAGTGATGAAGTGAATAGAGCACTAGCCCTGGAATCAAAATTTGAGTTCAAATTCAGCCTCAGATACTTACTAATTGTGACCTTGGGGAAGTTACTTAAACCTGGTTGTCTCCAAAAAAAGAAAAAGAAAAGTCCTCAAAGCAGCTAAAATCTTCCTAACTGGAGAGTAGAAGTGCATTTAAATCTTTATTTTTTAAAGTGTGGTCCAAACACCCATGGAAGTTCTCAGACCCTTCCAGGGGCTCTGTGAGGTAAATTTTTTTTAAATAATATTAAAATGTTTTAATTTTGAATATGGTAAATATCAATGGATATAACCCATACAAACAAAAGTTCCTCAATATCTTTTTTTTAGTGTGTCTAAAAAGCTCCTGAGAGTAAAAAAGTTTGAGAACCATTTAATTAAATGAACAAATAATGGCCAAATAATCAGATGCATTTTAAAAAATATTCCATTTTTATATGAGAATGTTTATCTGTGTGTGTGTGTGTGTGTGTGTGTGTGTGAATTAAGCAAGGCTTTATTAAAAAGAACTCATTTTTGGAATATAGAATAATAAACCTTATCTCAGTAATCACAAATTACACTTATATTACTGAGTGATTTGCATGTATTATATTTGCATGTTTGCATGTATCTTATTTGGGCTTTACAACACTGCAAAATGGATAATGATGATATTATCTTCTTTATTTTCCAGATGAAGAGATTGAGTCTCAGAGAGGTTAAGTAAGTTGCCCATGGCTGCAGAGGTGGTCTTTCTTGGTTTTTCTGAATTCAAATCTATTACTCTATTCAAAATGACAAATACTTATAATTGCCAGGAAATTCAATGGTGTTAGAAAAGGGAGGTGAAATTCTCAAGTCAGACAAAGACTGCCACCAACTGAGGCGTTTCACAATCCAAACAGGTCCCAGGTAGTGAGGGTAATAAAAGAAATTGGGAACATATGCTGTAATAAGATTTTGCTCTGACAATTCAGTCATCATGAAAGCTCCCTGTGGGATTTGTTGCTATTTTCTAAAACTTTCTATCCCCATCTTTCCTGTCTTTCATTTCTGTTTCTATGAGCCTACTCTTTAACTCCTAAAATGTGCTTTTATTCAATTTTTTTTTATTCATCTTGCCCCTTTGCCACACATTCTTAAGGAAATTCTAGAATTTTTAAAAGTTCTCTCCTTGGGCATCACCTCTGCTGTCAACCTGCTCCATTACTCTGTTCCTGCCATGCTGAATGAGTGCCTTCTGAAGCAGCACCTGCCAGGGAACAACTGTTTTTGGAGATTTCAACTTGACATACAAGAAAACAGATGAGCCGGAGCACTTTTTTTTTTTTGGTTAGGTCAAATTCAAGGTAGACCCAAAAATGTAGAATGAGATTCAGCTTCAGGAAATGGGGTAGCTCCCCTTTTCCTTTTGTTTTCCCTTTATGATATTCCCATTTCCATGGCTTTCTTTTTTTGGGCATGTACCATAGAATTATGACTAATATCTCTAATGATTTCCATGCAAAACTCCTTAATTATAGATAATTTCCAAAGGACTAGGCTACAGCTGTCTTTAAAGGTATGGTTAGGTGATAGCAATTGAAAACCAGAACTGGGATGCTTATTTTCTTTTTTCTTTTTTTTTTTTTGCAAGGCAAATGGGGTTAAGTGGCTTGCCCAAGGCCACACAGCTAGGTAATTATTAAGTGTCTGAGACCGGATTTGAACCCAGGTACTGCTGACTCCAGAGCCAGTGCTTTATCCACTGCGTCACCTAGCTGCCCCTAAGGGATGCTTATTTTCTAAAGGAATATTTCTCTAAATCTATATTAATCCTCAAATTCATAGAATTTATAACTTAAAGTTTAAATCCAAGGTAGTTTAAATCTATGGTAGTGTCTACACTACAGAATTATAACAATCATCTTCAGGGGTATTATTAGATTTGCACTTCTATGATTAAGAATAATAATTTTAGCAAGGTTTTATACACTAACAAAATAACTGCTGACATTAAATAGCATTATAAGGTTTTTACAAAATACTTCATTCACATTAACATATATCTTATAACCATCTTGTGAGATAAACACCATCTATATAGCCTCATCTTCATGTTAAAGAAAAGGAAATTGAAACTTGGAGAGGTTCAATGATTGCTAGTCAGTCAGGCAAGATTTGAACTTCAATGTTCCTAAGATCAAAGGCATATCTTTAGTCATTAGATCATGCTGCTGCCTATTCAGTGTTAACTTTTACTACAGAAAAGCTTCATTACACATTTACTGTAAAATATCTATCATAAATGACCTCTGCTATAAAATGGTATTTCTATATATTGTATAGATATGTAACAGAATTCAACAAATAAAGTTTTATACTTATAAATTGTCCAGATAAATTGGGGGACACTTGAACTGTACAGAAAATGGACCCTTGCTTTGTCTTTTTAAAAATCTCTTCACTGGGAAGGGTCAGAATAAAGGGGGTTCTTTCTGCTTATAAGTTCCTTGACACAAAATACATGTAGAATAGGTTTTTATGTATGTTTGTGTGTGTTCTCATTACTATAAAAAGTGAAACATAAAAACTAAGATTAGGGTCATTAGTGACTATAAATAAATGAACACGCCATTGAATTGAAATGTGATTTTTCTAGTAGTCTGTGTATGAAAATTTCCTTAAAATGACAAATGATAAAAACAATTTTAACAGTCTCATTCATTTGTTTTCTATATTCCCCCCTCTTGTGTGTTATTTAATCTTCTGTCACAAATATACAATAGAGAATGTGAATATTATTCTTTTATTACTTTTTCTTTTTCAGAGTTCTTTCTCAGATACTACCTGAGTCACACACACACACAGATCAGATAAGTATGATTGCCCCCTCTTAAATAACAACACATAGTTGTGACTTCCATATAGTTTATGTAAAACATATATGTTGAAATGTATCAATTTGCCTTCTAGGCATATTCTCATTTGAACCTCACAAAAGCAAGGTGAGGGAGGCAGTATAAACAATATTATCTTCATTTTACAGAAGAGGAAACTGAGGCAAATTGAAGGCAAATGAACTGTCCAAGGTCATATAGCTAATTAATGGAAAAGCCAGGACTAGGCTCTGTCTCCTGCTTCTTGATTCACTATTCAATAATATGTACTATTCCAGTCAAAGTCAGGGAGCTTGCTTGCCTGGAGAACATATGATTAATGGAGATGAGACATGCAGTGAGGTTTCACTTCCATCAATAGAGAAAGGTGAGAGAAAATTGTCTTCTTTTCAGGGAAAGTTAAAGTCATCTCTTGTTGTAGTACTGTCATCACTCCTTAGTAGACAAATGCTTAAACTAGTAGGTCCTTTCATCAATGCCTGAGTCTTTTGGGAATTGGCAGAGACTTTCTTGTTTTTGATTTATAGTAAAATATCATTTCAAGAACAATAGAAAGAACATTTCAATATGCTTAAATCAAAGCTATTGGCCATTGAGTGGATAAGTAATTAAAAAAACTCTCTTGGGAGTGTCTAAAAATGACTGACTTTCCAACTTTGCTATTCTAAGTAATTTTTGTGTGGGAGAGATTATATTTATACAACAGGGATAAGACAGTACAAGGATTAAGTTGGTGCTTATGTACACAAATGTAATGGACTGAAGGAAGAAAAAATGGAATATTTTTATGTTTATTCATCACTCAATGGGGAGAACTTGAGCAACAGTACTCTTTTGAAGTGATAGAGTACTTTGCTACAAGGTCTTAAAAGTGAGGCTAATAACAAATAAAATCTACCCTAATATTATGGATGGAAAAATGGGCACAGAGAAGTTAAAGACTACCAAAATGAAAAACAAGCAGGTAAAAATCCATTAAAAGAATTCATTTCTCTGACTCTCAAGTCAGTTTATTTCAATATAAACTAAGAGCTTTTCCTGAAAAGAGAATTAAGTTGTCAGGAGCATAAATTCAGTCATAATTCAATCATGATTTAAATTTTGTAAAGCATTCCCCTAGTAAGCATCCTATGGCAAAATCATTAACACAAGGAACTATTGTTTACATTCTACAGAAGAGGAAACTGAGACTCAGAGAGTTTAAGTGACTTGTGTTAGATTATTAAGCTAGCAAAGACAGAACCAGAATATAAATTTAAACCTCCTGATTACAAGTTCTTTTTTCCTCCACACTCCTCATGGCTCCCTTCAAGTAAATTCAAAGAGTCACTTGGGCTCAGTTTGGTCTCCAAAGCCAAGCTGAAGTAAACCAATCAGATATCAGTGAGCCACCACCTGGGAGCCAGATAGAACAAAGGAAAAACAATTTCATCACATTTGAGGAAAGGTGAGATCCCATCCCCATGTGTAGCAGAACTGATGGCTAGCCTGGGTTTGATTTTAAGAGCTTACTCACTCTCTGATGAAGTCCGCAGGGTCCTGTGATTGATTAATCAGAATGAAAGTGTCAGACTTGACAGCCAGCATCCTACTCTTTAAAACTTCCCCAGGAAGCTGTTCAGCTAAGGTGTCACAGTCAACTAACATGTGGTATATGTCATAGTTTTCTTTGCAGCTAAATTCACAATTATTAAGAGATGTGATGGAATTAAGAACACAGATTTTAAATGGCTGGTCTAATTCTCAGATAGGCTTTTAGTTCCTTCTTCCCATAATTGCTTGCCATTTGCTTTTTTAAAAACTAGCATGAAAAAAATCAAAACAAAAAAGAGCAAAGGTGATTTTTTTTTCCAACTCTCATTTTTTCCCCCTCAGATTTTTTTTTTAAAGAGAATATTTGTTATAATATTGTTTCTCACTTCTTTTCCAATTTGAGTAGAAATACTACTCCATTCCCATGGGGGGGAAAAAGTTTTGTACTCACAAATCATGCAGATACTTTTGGGGACAGTTGAACTGTACAGAGGATAACCCCAGTTTGCTATCACTTTTGATCTCTTTGCTGCACAAGGGTCAGAGTTGAGAAGTGTCTCTTTGCTTGTTGATTCCTTGCCACCAGATGCATCTGGACTAGTTTTGAGCATCTTGGCCCTCTGGGTCTATTCCAGAAGAAAGAGGACCTGATTTTCTGTTCAAAGAAATTCACATACCCTTGGATACACTTCAGATAAGCGCAATCCTAACCTAGGGAGCTTTTGATGTTTGCTCGTTAGTCCACTCAAAAGGAAAAAAGAACAAGGAGAAAAAAAAAAGAATTTCCATACAAAATTGGGTTATTATCACTTAGTAGTCATGTTATATTGGCAATCATGTCTCTGGCAGATTCCAAACCTTTCGTCTGTGTGAATGACTCCTTCAGATGTGTTTGCTGTCCCTATACAAGAATTGGGAGGAGTGTATAACTTTACCATATGTAATGAAAGCGCTATTGTTGGAGGACCTTTGATAACACAATTTAAAAGCCTTTTAAAACCCAGCACCTCCACTTCTAATTGCCTGGCAAGTCATTACCATCAGAGGACTAGACTGTTCTTTAAAAGGTTTTCAAATGATGGTGTGAGGAAATAAAGCCCTGTCACCTGAAAGCCTTTTTTTTATCCCCCCCCCTCCCTGCCCCCACTCCCCTCCAAATGTACTTTTCCTTCATATTGCTAGGAGCAGGCTCTGGTCTTTGCCTTTAATGAGACAGTGAATGGTTAGTGAGTGTCTGATGTTAGAGTTAAAGCAATGAGACCTTTTTCAGTATTGTGCTCAAATTAAGGTGACTAGTAATGGTCCATAGGCAAAAAGAGAGACAAAGGCTAAAGATCAGGAGATTTGGAGAATATTCTGGGTTTCATTAAGAATTCTGAGCAAAACAAGAAGGAGGGTTGCATCTGTTTTCTTAGTACCCTTCTTTGAATGCTTGGATGATTGGTTAAAAAAAGAGAGTTCTCTGAATTCTCAAGCAAAAAATATCTTATAAAGTATACTCAGTGTTAAATAAATAACTTATAGTTGATGTTCTTCAAGGTTAATGATAATTTTAAAAAATCATACTAAGACTTTAAAAAATTAATAAAAGGTCAACATTTAGACTGCAGAAAAGTTAAGAATGCTTAGGGAGGATATGAATAACAGCTGAGGAATTCATTGATCTTGACTTTTTACCTAACTGCCTAACTGCAGACACCAAAAGATCTCGAGAGATTTGAAGCCTTTTATTTTCATCATTCACCAGTGATGGTGGTCATGCATGGTGGAGTAAGATGAAAAGAAGGAAAAAAAATCCACATAGTGATCCTTCATATATTTGACAAAATGAGAGGCAAATTTGCATAATAGATTACTTGTTGATCTTGAAGTAAATAATCCCAGGGTTCAGTTCTGTTCCTTAGATTTACTAGTTTGTGGATAAGACATTTAATCTTTTCTGAATCTCAACTTCTTTATCTGTAAACAGAGTTATTGTGAACTTTAAATGAACTAATTTATGTAGTGTTCTTCAAACATCAATCATCAATCATCATCAGTATTCTCAATGAAAATAGCTATAATGATCACCACTCTCCCTTCCCACCCCCCACAAGTCTTTTCTTCTCCAGGCTTTCTTCACTTACCATTCTGTCCAGTCACACTTGTATAGCATGATTGCAATTCATCCTAAAATTTGCTTTTTTAAGACAACACAATCATCTTGCATAAGAGTTCTTAATTTTTTTTGTATGTCATGGACTTTTTAGGCAATTTAGTGTAGTTTATGGACTCTTTTTTGTAATAATCTTTTAAATACATAAAAACTAAATATACAGCTTTACTAAGGAAGTCGATACTTTTACTAAGGAAGTCAATTTCTAAGCTCAGAGACCTCAGGTTAAGATCTGTTCTGAAAATATTTCAACCAAGACAGTTCAGTGGAACAATTGTTTCCCTTATTGTGGTGGATCCTTTAAAAAAAATTTATTAATACTACTAGTACTCTTAATAGTTTTGAGGTTTCCCTGATGTGAATTGCCTCCATTTATTCAGATCACCACCTCGCTGTATCTGTTTATCTTGTGTTATTTTCATTCAAGTTTTCCTATAAAGTCCAAGAATCTATTCAAGATGTGTCTGTGGAGGTAGACAATGAGGGTTTATATTATTCTGATGTTTGGTGGATATCAATGGAGTACATAGACTGTCTATTAGTTTTCCCTAGTTCTTACTCTTTGACCCAATTACATTTCTCCTTTCCTTGTTTTACAATTTTCTGACATTCTTTACACTGACTCTCTTTTATAATCCCTCATTTGTAATGCATTTTAGTCTGTTCATGCTTATTCTGCTCCTCTTCATTGTCCTTTGGAGATCCTTAATTTCACTTCCTCGGAGATAATATAATTCTATGACTCATAGTTATTCACCATCTCTGGAACAATATTGGCACTAAAAATGATGGGCTTTTGTTTCAGGGAAGAGCTTGGGATTAAAATAATTGTTTTGTTTCCCATTTTCCTTTCCCATTTTTCAGTGTCAGTAATTTCTTTAAATAGGTCAGAAAGCAGTTATTTTAATTGCATGCCATCCATATCTTTTTTTCTCATTTTTATTCTTTTGTCTAGTTTGACATTTATTTACTTATTTTTACACATGTGATTATGCACAATATTACCATATTTTTCATTTTCTAGAAAAAGACAAGAAATCAAAAGTAGAATGCTTCCATTTCTATTCCACCCATATTAGTTTAGTATGCTTCATCATAGTCCTTTGATTGTCTTGTATCATTACATTACTGAGAATAGCTAAGTCATTGATAATTCTATATCAAACAATATTACTGTTATTGTGTACAACATTCTTTTGGTTCTGTTTACCTCACTATGCATCAGTATGATCAGTTTCTGTTTTTTTGCTGAAATCATCCTACTTGTCACTACTTATAGCATAATAATATTCCATTATAAACCTATACCACAACTGCGTTTAGTTATTCCCGTGATAGGTATTCCTTTGATTTCCAATTTTTAGCCACCACAAAAGAGCTATTATAAATATTTTATTACAAATAGGTCCTTTACCATTGATTTGAATGTCTTTGAGATATAGACCAAGCAGTGATAATATTGGATCCAAGGGTAGACACAATTTTATAACCCTTGAGCATAGTCCCAAATTGCTCTCCAAAATGTTGATTCAGTTTACAACTCCACCAACAGTGCATTAGTGTGCCACTTTTCCCACATCCCTACCAGCATCCAACATTTTTATTTTTTGTCATATTGGCCCATTCGATATGTGTAAATGGTACCTGAGAATTACTTTAATTTGCCTTTTTCAGATTTAAAACGATTTAGAGAATTTTTTCATATGATTATAGATAATATTTGTTTTAAAACTGCCTGTTTATATCCTTTGACTATTTATCAATTGAAGAAACTTGTATTTTTGCAAAATTGACTCAGTTCTTTCTATATTTGATAAATGAGGATGTTATCAGAGATACTTCTTACAAAATTCCCCCCACCCCAATTTTCTGCTTTTCTTATAATTTTGGTTGCATTGGTTTTCTTTGTGCAAAAAAACTTTTAAATTTTATATGATCAAAATTATTTTATAGTTTTGGTCATCTATATATCTTCTTTGGTCCTAAATTCTTCCCTTATACATTATTCTGACTGATAAACTATTCCATGTTCTCTTATTTTGCTTATATCATCCTTTGTGTGAAAGTCATGTACTCATTTTGATCTTATTTTGGTGTATGGTTTGAGATGTTGGTCTATAAGTAGTTTTGTCATACCATTTTCCACTATTCCCGGAAGTTTTTATAAAATAATGAGGTTTATTTCAAAAGATTGGGTCTTTGGGGATTATTATAAACTAGATTACTATGTGCATTTATTATAATGTAAATAATACTTAATCTTTTCCACTGATGAACTACTCTATTTCTTAACTAGTAACAGATCATTTTGATAATTACTGCTTTTTAATACAGTTTGAGATCTGGTATGGCTAGATCACATTTTTTGCATTTTTAAAATTCTTGATATCCTTGAGCTTTTGTTCTTCCAGATGAATTTGGTCACTATTTTTCTAGTTCTAATTTAGGTTTTAATTTGAGCTCTGTTCTGACCAAACAATGGAGTAACTGTACAGATGTAGATTCTGGAATGGCTCCCCCCTCCCCCACAAAACTGTAGATAGCTTTTTCTGATCTAATAAAATGTTATTGGTTTTACTTTATATGACATTTTTTGGTTTTCATTTTGTCTACTTCAAATTACCTTGTTTTTATGTTGTGCATACTTTCTATATACTTATTTATATATATATATATACACACATATATATTCATATATATATATATATATATATATATATATATATATATATATATATATATATACATGTTGTCTTCCCTATAGAAGGGACTAGTTTATTATTTATTATTTAGACTACTCACAGGGACTAGTTTATTCTTGCTTGTGTATACCCAGCCATTTTATAGGACCTGACCTATAGGAACCTAATAAATACATGATTCTTGATTGGTTTTCCTTAAACTGCTCTTTTTTTGATCCAAGTCTTACTTGTCTAACTATGCTATTATATCGTATTAATTTTTAAATGTAGATATACTCCAAGACTCTGTTTATGAATCCTTTTTAACTCTCTTTACTTTTTCCTTTCTTGGTAATCTCATCAGCTCCTGTGGATTCAATTATCATCTTTGCTCAGATGAATCCCAGATCTGTACATCCTGCCTTACTCTTTCTCCTGGGCTCCAGTTCCTTATTACAGATGCCTATTAGGTATTTATAATTAAATGTTGCACAGGCATCTCAAACACAATTTGTCCAACTCAAAATCTTCTATTTTTCTGTCTTTACCCAAACTTCCCTTACTACTCTTCTTAAATTTCCTATTCATTTGGAAGGCAAACCCATCTTTCAAATCACCCAGGTTTACAAGCTTAGAGTTTCCTTAATACTTAACTTTTCTTCCACCTAACCCTTCTAATCAGATGCCATATGTTTTCAGTTATATTTCCACACTATCTCTTATATCTATTCCCTTTTCTTTACTCACATAACCAACTATTTCCCTAGTTTATCCCTAGTTCATCACCTCTTGCCTAGACTATTACAATAACCAGCTAACATGTGTCTCAGTTCCCACTTTCCTTTATCTTCAATTCATCCTCCAAAACATTAGTAAATACGAATCTGATCATGTCATTTTCTTGCTCTAAAAGTTCTAGTAGCTTCTTATTATGTAAAGGAAAAAAAATACAAACTCCTCTGTTTGTTATCTAAAGCCTTTTTAAATTCAGCCCTAGCTTAGCTTTATAGATTTATAATACATTTCTCCCCTTTATGAACACTTTGGTCCAGCCAAATTAAACTCATTTGCTGTTCTTGACATATTTCTGTAATATATCCAAAACTGAACAGCCATTACCATACTTACTGCTGTAAGTTTAGATTAAAGAAAGACCTAGGTGGGGCGACTAGGAGTCAAGAGTACCTGGATTCAAATCCAGTCTCAGATACTTAATAATTACCTAGCTGTGTGGACTTGGGCAAGCCACTTAACTCCGTTTGTCTTGAAAAAACCTAAAACAACAACAAAAAAAGAAAGACCTAGGTTCAAATTTAATTTTGATACTGTTTGTGTGACCCTGGGCAAGCTACTATATCTCAAACAATTGCTTAGGAATTTTCGACTAAATCATTGATGGGCTGTGATTTGTGTTGGTGAAAGAAATTCCCTAGTCTAACAGAATCACAGATCTTTTATGTATTAGTGAAATGCCAGCTTTCTCTAATATATACTATTTAGGAAGATCTGTAAATTTTTAATGATTATCCTACTTCAGAGCATTGCAACATCCAAAAATATTTTAGAATTGTTTAGAGAGTGGAGCCTAGTATAATGTTCTTGCTCATGGTACATAATCAGTGAAGTTTCTCTAAAGGCATTAAAGGGTGAATGAACTCTGGAGTTACCAAAGAGTATTTTGAAATACTCCATGGAGAATAATGAAAACACCTAAATTCAGATTGAGTATTTTTCTAGAGTTAGTATGTGAAATAAAATCTCTAAAAATTAAAGATCTAAACTCCTTTTAATGACTTTTTATAAAACTTTTCTGAACATTAACTAGCAGTCTAAATTTGAGACTATCTAAATGTATCTATCTATTCCAACCTATTCCAATGTGAGATCTTATTTTAAATTTCTGCATATAAATTGATTGCTATGTGGGTCTTTTGCAGACTTCACTCTCTATCTACCCTTGGATAAGTTACTCCAGGTCAATTTGTTCCATACCAGGGACTTAATATTAGAATAACTCATGGACTAAGGGAAGGCCATGTACTTCTCTCAGTGTGATAAAGTAGAAGCTCTCAGTAGATCCTAGAGGGAAACTTGGGTCCATTCCCAGCAAGCAGTTTGAGTAAAGTGAACACTGCTGCTTTAGGTCTCAACCAAAGAGTACCTTTAATTCTCCAATTCAATATTACTCTGCTGGAGATGAAATAGATATTTGAAGACCAAAGTGATTCTATGACTCTAGCTCTGACGGGTGACCTTCTTTTGAAAATAAAAAAAAACAGTTTTGATTCTCTCTCTCATGCTAGTCAGAAAGAAATGTCTTTTGTGCATTATTGTTTTTGAAATTCAAAAACAATGTGAAAAGTTTTCCTTGCAGGTAGGTCAGATAGGAAATTGAGGGATGGCAGTCCATTTAATGTTATTTTTTGCCTTTTTGTATTATCCCATCTAATAAGTGCTATACTGGATGGTTGTAGAATGGAAATTCTTATCTCTGACTTGAAGAATAGCAAAATCTCAGAGTGGGTGGAATCTTAAAAGCCATTGAATAAAATGCTAAGTGAATAGAAAATGCCACCTGAACAAATCCAAGAAATGGTCATCCAGATTCATCCTGAAAACTTTCAGTAATTATAAACCAGAATCTCCTGAGGGAAATCATTCCATTTTTGGATGGTTCTCATTATGAGGAAGAATGTATCAACTTGATACAAGTTGCTACTTTGACTCTATACTTCATCTTTAAAACCAAGGTTTTGTTTAGACTACATAAACTTCAAGGAACCTTCTAAATCTGAATCTGTGATGTAGCTTCCTATTGCTGAAATCTGTGTCAAAGACCTGCCTTTGAGTCCTAGCTTCAACATTTACCTAGTTCTGTGACCTGGGAAAGTCATTCCTTCTCTATGGATATCAATATGAAATGAGGGTTTTGGACTCAATTTCATTTGTGTTTTCTTTCTTTTCTAAGATTCTATTTTAAACTTAAGAGTGTGGTTGAGTGGGTAGGGGGTTGAATTTGGCTTCAGGAAGACCTAGGTTCAAATCCTGTTTCTTTGTTAGAATAGGGAACATACACAAACCTACACACACAGACACACACACAGACACACACACAAACACACACACACACACACACACACACACACATACACCCTACAAAAATGCTAGATGAAAAGGATTACAAAGTTAGATAGGACTCAAGGCAATATTCTAAAGGGTATATGGCAGGAGGCAGCTACGTGATGAACCCAAATAACAATGAAATGAAGGAGAATGTGCTCACTGAAGAGTCATCTAAGCATTGTACAATGAAATACATGAGGGACCAGAGATAACTTAAGTGAAAAGACTTGGAAGGCTTTTTTCAGGAAGTGATAAGTGAGTTGTTGCTCACAATTTTTTATCACTTTGCATAATTTCATTTGACTTTCACAAGAACAACCCATTTATGGCATGCAACGCAATTTTAAAAAATCTGTACTATACATGAGAAACTGAGGAAGTAGCAGAACCAGAATCTAAAATCAAGTTCTTTCTTTAAAAGCAAGTGTTCTTTTCACTAAACCATACCATCTGCTTATGCAAATGGACTTCTATTTGAAGATTAACAGTATTTCAAACTTTAATGTTTTACCATTCAATACTTTATACACATGTGTGCCCACAAATACACATGTACACACACTCAGATCCCTAAGAAGTGGGTAAGAAAGGAAGTAACTATTTCCCCCTGCTAAGAAGACTGCTAACATCACTGGAGGGAGTGATTCCACCGTTAAACTCATCTTAATGTGTGAAATTCAGACAGTATGGATGAACTGTTTGATCAGTGCTGATTAGAAACACATCTTACTTGAAAAGAGCTGCCTTTTTGTTCTTCTGAATTCACGTGAATGTCAATCTCCCAAGAATTCTGTCTTTTAAACTGCTTAGTGGCCTTGAGAATCTCAAAATAAAACTTGGTTTCTCCATTTAACTATATTTTATTTTTCCCCCTGCAATAGAAGAACAAAGAACCACTAGATAGCTTGTAGCTTGAATGGAACATGGAAACAACCACCCACTTTATTTTCCATTTCATTCTTGAAAAAAGATTGAAATGTATCTGCAGTCAGAAATGAAATAGTAAGAATGTGTCAATTCTATTCAGGCTTTCATTAATTAAAGCCTGAATTTTTCTGGTCGCTTTTGACATCCATTTGCATCATCCATGCAGAAAGAAACTACTGGTGGTTAGTGCATAGAGAGCTAGGTGTGAGGTCAGGAAGACCTGAGTTCAAACTTGGCCTCAGACATTGACTAGTTATGTGACTCTGACCAAATCATTTAATTTTTCTTTGCTTCAGTTTATCCAACTATAAAATGGGAATAATGATAACATCTACCTTGCTTTGAGTATCAAATCTGATAATATTTGTAAAAAAATCAAAACAGTTATTGCAATGTCTGGCACATAGTAGGCATTATATTAAAATGTACTCCTTTCCCCCCCTGTAAACAAGTGGAAATGAGGAAAAGGCTGTGCTGAAATCTTTCATTATGGATTCAGTCTTTTTAGAAATAAGGACCAATGATATTGGCAAAGTACTAAGCTGTAAGGAGGAAAAAGTTGGGGTGAAGTGCCTTTGATGTTTCTTTGGAGCACAGCCAGAATCTCTTGAAAAATGCATATATGGGGGCAACTGAGTGGTTGAGCACCAGCCCTGGAGGTCAGGAGGACCTGAGTTCAAATATGACCTCAGACAGTTAATTAATTACCTAGCTGTGTGATCTTGGGCAAGTCACTTAACTCCACTGCTTTGCACAAACCAAAAAAAAATTAATATATATGGAAAACTTTCCAAGAAAATTTTACTGGCAATTCTATTTTCTGTCTGTGCAAGTTGGTGAAAGAAGGAATAAATTAACATGTCCAAGTAAACGCTCACATTCTAGTTGCAAAGGCCCTCAAAGGTTATCTATATAAGAAGCCCCTCAACAACATCACTGACAATCCTTATGATGTTCATCAACCTATTCTAGAAGAACTTCAGAAATGATACTCACTGTTTCTTGTTCTATTTTATGATCTTCTTTCATAACTAAAAACTTCTTCCTTTCCATTTGACAAAATACTATCTGCAACCAGTGTGATTAATTCTGTCCCCTAGAGTTAGGTAAAAACAAGTTTTGTTCATCTTCTACAAAGCATCCCCAAGTATTTGAAAACATGTCATAACTCTTCTTGAGTCTTTTTTTCTACAAAGTAAAATCCCTATTTTTCAAATAATCCTTTTATATAATAGTTTCAAATTCCATTCACATCCTATTCATAATCTGTAGGCAACATTCAAGGTCAAGATCAAGGTCAAGAAATTAAGTGAGAAATCATTTAGTTCAATTGTTAGAGCCTTAAGAGATTAAATAATTTTACCCAGAAAGCCCAAGTCAGTAAATAGGTCGTAATTAGCACAGGCAGAATTGAAACAGTATTTCCCCCTAACATTTATGTATTCCAGTTTTTCAATATTCTTTTGAAAACATGCTACTCAGAATTGAATTCAATATTCAAGTTGTATCTTGACCAGTATAGTACGGCCAAACAATCATTTCTTCCTTTTGGAATACAATGCTTCTATTAATAAATCTTGTTTGTATTAGCTCTTTTTGACTTCCTCATCACATTATTTATTCAGCTGAAACTTCCAGGCATTTTTTCACATTTACTCCAAAGTGTCCTGCAGTAATTGATTTTTTGAGCTCAACTGTCAAACTTTACATTTAGCTCTATAAATTTTCACTTATAAAAGTCTTAAAGTTCCTGTAACTGTGAAATTTATCCTGGATATTCAGAGACTGGCAGATACTGCAGTACTGAATAAGCTTTGAAATGCAGTACCTGAAAAAATATTTCTACTTTTCCAGAATGGGTCATGTTAAAGAATGAAGAAGCACATCATTAGTAGATGATAAGTTCTTTGCCCATAGCAAATAAACAAGCAAGATACAATTTAATATAGATCTTAATATATGCATCACTTGTACCAATTGTACATAGTATGTTGAAAAAGTGGATGAACATTGCTAAGAATCAAATAATTTCTAGAAATTCTATAAACATTATCTTAATTTTTGACCATCTAATAGACCAAAAATATAATATCTAAATAACTAGACATACAAATATAAGAATTGAGTCATATCAATATTACATTATATCTATAATAAAACCAGACTGGGTTGGTAAGGAGTATATTATGTTTCATTTGAACCAAAAAAAAAAAGGTGGGGATAGCAATCATAGTCTCAAGGCAATAATAAAAATAAATTTGCTTAAAAGAGGAAAATGGACAAGTGCACAAAGATCATGGTTTTCATGGACAGTAATAGTGTATCAATGTTTATACACACACACACACACACACACACACACAGATTGGAATGCCTATGAAATTAAAGAGAAAGTTCTTAATTTATCAAATTATAGGGGAGAAACTGACAGTTAAATTATACTAATTGATGACCTCAATATGTTCTCTTCAAATTAAGAGAAATCTAGGGGAAAAAAGATAAAAAAGAAGTTAGAGACATAATAGAAATTTAGAAAAATTTAGATATATTGTTTCTCTAGCAATTATTAAATAGGAATAAAATGAAATTTGCAATTGCAGCTTTTATGTCACTTTTTAAAAATTTGACCATATAGCATAAAAACACAGTAATAAATACAGAAAATCAGCAATGTATATTGAAATAAATAATTCAAACTTAAATAGATATTAAAATTTTGTTGTTGTTTTTGCAAGGCAATAGGATTAAGTGACTTTTCCAAGGTCACACAGCTAAGTATTAAGTGTCTGAGACTGGATTTGAATTCAGATCCCAGCTGCCCCAATAGGTATTAAAATTAATCTTAAAGATTAATGGGGAAAATAGAACATCAAAAATGATTAATTACATAAAAGAAAATGATAGCAATGAAGTAACATATCAAAAATTTAGGCTGCAACAAAACAGTTCTTAGTGGAAAATGTGTCTCCAAATACTTTCATAAGTAAAAGAGAAAAATAATACATCAATAAATTGAGAAAAGAAAAAGTTTAGAAATTTTAAAAAAGTTTAAACATTCAAAAATTGGATGGTGTCTTTAATGATCCCAAAACATTTATTTTATTTTGAACAATAACATATGGCTCTGAGTCACTGCACCATTTCTGAGGAACCAAACTTCTGGGTCATCTGAAAAGAAATAAAAAGATGCATCATAGGCATAAATAGTCCATAGCATATTCCCATCAACAAAAGGCATGAAAATAACATCATTAGCAAGATATATGAGTAAAAAGAAGATAGGCCAGTCAGGGGTGAATGAAATTGCTGCATTTGTACTCATGGAATGGCAAAAGATTTAGACTAGAGGAAGACCTAAATACTAGGATGGACTTTGTATAGATGCCTTGTAGGAGAGCACAGATAAGAGTTGCATAGGAGAAGAAAGCATGTACTGGTTATGCTCTTCTCTACTGGAGAATATAAACACATAGATATAATTATTTCAGACCCTTTTAAGGAGTGAAATTCTAAACCTTCATATTATTAAATCCACATCAACAGTATAATCTAATGATTCCCAAATCATTCATACAAATTGTTCTCAGTTTTTTAATAACATTAATAATGATAATGATAATAATAATAATAATTAGTGCTTATAATACTTTAAACTCTGCAAAATCCTTAAGTAAAACAAATAAATCATTTTGTCTTCAAAGCAATGGGAAATGGTGCTATTATTCTCCCAGTTTTACACATGATAAAACTGAAATTAAAAATTAAGTGATTTAACAGCAATCACATACTTACTAAGTACCTGAGATAGAATTTGAATTCAAGTCTTGCTGATTCCAAGACTAGGATTCTATTCACTATATCACTTAGTTGCCTCCTTTTGTTAAATATGCCAACGGAAAGTTCACTTCAGTGATTGAATGATATCTCGGATAGAATGGAACCAAGGTCAGCTCAATATATCAAATAATCATAGCTTTAGAGTTGAAAGTGATATTAGAACTCATTCAGTTCAATATCTTCCTTTGACAGATGAGGAAACTGAAGTTTAGACAGGTGACTTTTCCAAGGTCACGTAGCTCATGGGAAAAGTGGGATTTGAATCCAGATTTTCCTGAGCACTCTATTAAATTTCATTTATTGTTGTTGTTCAGTTGTTTTAGTTGTGTCTGAATCTTCTTGATACAAGTCCTTTGAGTAGTTTGTATTTTTCTTCTCCACCTCATTTTACAGACAAGGAACTGAGTATCTAAGGCCATATTTTGACTAAGGAAGACAAGTTTTCCTGACTTCAGATCCAGAACTCTATTCAACTTTCCAAATTCAAATTCACTTACTTGAATCCATTCCATCTTTCTATCATATTCACAAGAATATCATTGTTATTTGCTAAGTGCCTTGCTGAAATCCAGGTTTTTTTTTTGGCATCCCTTAGGCAAGAGGACAGTATTTACCCTACAAACTGAAATTTGTCTAATGTGGTCATTCTTCCTGATTCATCCCTGCCCTAAGTTTGAAAAAATCTTTTTGTTTTAAATTTTGTTGTTCTGAGAAAATGAATGATGTCTTCTTCTGAAAACTGCCTGCTCATATTCTTTTGATCATTTATCAACTAGAGATTATTTTTATGACTTTGGTTCAGCTTTCTATATATTTGAGAATTGAGGCTTTTATCAGAGAAAATTGTTGAATTTCTTTCCCTTCCCCCCCACTCCTGTTTCCTGTTTTCCCTTCTAATTTTGGTAGAAAAGAAAATGCTTATGATTCCTTTGTAAATGCCTTTAGAAATAAACACTTGCTATAATATCTTAAGGTCAACACCCTTATTTGGTCACTTTACTTCCATGGTGATTTTATGCTAATCTTCCACCTTAGATCCATATTTAATGTCACTGTAATGGGCAGATTTTCAGAACTTTTTTGTGTAATCAAAATATTACCTCCCCCCTTTTTTGCTTATGGCATCACCATTTATATATGTAAATCATTTACCCATTTTGACCTTATCTTGGTGTACAGTGAGAGATTGTTGTCTATGTTTAGTTCCTGCCAAAGTGCTTTTTAATTTTCCCAGCAATTTTTGCTAAATGGTGAGTTCATACCTTAAAAGCTTAGATCTTTATTTTTCATAGATTAGATTGCTAAATCATTTGCTATTATGTATTTGTACCTAATCTCTTTCACTGATCCACCACTCTTTTTCTTAGTCAATAGCAGATTTTTTTGATGTTCATCAATTTGTATTACAGTTTAAAATCTTGGACTGCTGACTGTCTTTCTTAATGTTTTTTTTCCATTGACTTCCATAATATTCTTGTTCTTTTTGTTCTTCCAGATGAATTTTTTTATTTTTACTTGCTAAAATAATTATTTAGTAGTCTTATTGGTATGGTACTGACTAAGTAAGTTAAGCACCATAGTACTGACATTTTAAACATTGGTTTAGACTACCCATGAACAATTAATATTTTTCCAATTGTTTAGAGCTGACTTTATTTTTCTTAAATGTTTTGTATTACTTGTATTATTCTGTAGGGTTCTCTAAGAATAATATAATCTCCAAAAAGTAATTGTTTTGCTTCCTCATTAATGATTTTTATTCCCTCAATTTATTTTTCTTCTTGTCACAGTTAACAATTCTAGCACAATGCTGAATAATAGTGGTGATAATAAGCAATCTTGCTTCACCTGTGATTATTCCTGTTAATGGATAATGTTTGCTGATTTTTTTAAATATCCATACTACTTATCATTTTATAAAATTTTCCATTGATTCCTTTGCTTTCTAGTGTTTTTAATAGGAATGAGTGTTTATTTTGTTAAAGGTTTTTTCCTGTATCTACAAATATAGTGTGATTTTTGTTGTTTTTGTTACTGTTATATGCTGATTGTTTTCCTAATATTGAACTGTCCCAGCCTTCCTGTCATAAGTACCACCTGGTTATAATGTATGATGTTTGTGAAATATTGCTAACATCTCCTTGTGACTATTTTCTTCAATTTTTTTTTTGCATCAATGTTCATCAAGGGAATTGATCTATATTTTCTTTCTTTCTCTGTTTTTGATTTCTCTGGTTTGGGTAACCAAAACATTTTTGTGTTATAAGAAGAATTTGGAAAGACTCCTTTTTTTACATATATTTTTCAAATCATTTATATAATACAGGAATTAACTAATTATTTCTTAAATGTTTGGCAGAATTCACTTGTAATTTCATCTAGTCCTGGGAAATTTTTTCTTAGGAAGCTCAACTACAGTTTGTTTATTCCTTTTTCTAAGATAGTATTAGATAAATATTCTATTTAATCTTTCTATTAATCTGGGCAATTTATATTTTTGTAAATATTCACTCATTTCACTTAGATGATCAGTTTTATTGGATAATTAATTAAAATAGTTCTTAGTTATTTTAATTTTTTCTTCATTGATGGTACATTCAACCTTTGTACTTTTAATACAAATAATTTGGTTTTCTTCTTAATCAAATTAATCAATGGTTTACCTATTTTATTGTTCCCCCCATAAAAGTAGGGCCTAATTATATTTATTAGTTCTTATTTATTTCTCATTTCCAATTTTTGTTAATCTCAACTTTCATTCTCAGAATTTTCCATTTTGAATTGAGTTTTTACTAATTTCCAATTTTTTTAGTTATATGACCAATTCAGTGATTTGTTCTTTGTCTTATTGATGTGCATATTTAGAGATATAAATTTTGCTTTTAGCACTACTTTGACTGTGTCTCACAAATTTGGAATGTTGTCTCATTGTCATTCTCTTTAATTAAATTCTTTATTGTTTTTGCAATTTATTCTTTGAATCAATCATTCTTTAGGATTAGATTACTTTGTTTCAATTAATTTTTAATTGATCTTTCTGCTTTTTATTGAATGTAATTTTTCTTGGATTATTGTCTGAAAAGAGTGCATATAATATTTCTGCTTTACAGCATTTGGTTGAAAAACTTTTATGCCCTAATGTGTGGTAAATTTTTGTGAAGGTACCATTAGAGCTGATATATATATATATATATATATATATATATATATATATATATAATTCATATATATATTATATATATGTGATTCCTTTCTAATCCCATTCAGTTTTTTCAAACTATCTAAATTTTCTAATAATTCCATTCATCTCTTTAGCTTCTTTCTTATTCATTTTGTGGTTAGATTAATCTATTTTTGAGAGGGGGAAATTGAGGTTTCCCATTAATATTATTTTAATATTTTCTCCTTGATTCTTTTTGTCTTTTCCTTTTCTTTAGAAAATCGGATGACATGCCATTTGGTGCATATAAGTTTCGTTTTGATATTACTTCATTTCTCTGGTTCTTTTTAGCAAGATGTAGTTTCCAAATGATAATTCATTTTTATTAGGTCTGTTTTTGATTTTGCTTTATCTGAGGCCTTTTTTTTTTTGCTTCGACTGAAGCATACAGATTCTGCTCTAGGGTATTATTTTAACTCTCTCTCTCTCTCTCTCTCTCTCTCTCTCTCTCTCTCTTTCAAGTGTGTTTCTTGTCTTCAACATTTTTTGATTCAAATTTCTAATTCATTCTGTTATTTGCTTCCATTTTATGGGGTAGTTCATTTCCATTCCCATGTACAATTATGATTACTAACTGCATTCTCTTTGATCCTGTTTTCTTCTATTTATCCTTCACAATTTTAAATTTTTTCTCTTTTTTAAAGTATCTTTTGATTTGACTACTTCCTTTGTTTATCTGTTTTTCATATTATCACCCCTACCTTTCTTTATCCACTTTCCTTTCCACTTTCCTAATGGGTAAGATAAATTTCTATTACAATGGTTATTTGTGTGTGTGTGTGTGTGTGTGTGTGTGTGTGTGTGTGTGTGTATGTGTGTTTATTTCCCTCTTTGAACTAATTTAGATGTGAGGTTCTAGTGTTGCTTGCCCTCCCTTCCTTCACTATTTCCCTCTCCACTGCTGAAACTGTTCATTTGGTACCATTTTATGTGGGGTAGTTTCTCCCATTCTTCCTTTCCCTTCCTTGACTATCCATTTTTTAAACATTATTCCAACATAATCAACTCATTTCCACTCTCTCTTTTTGTATAGAATTCTTCTAAAGTCCTAATAATGATAAAGTTTTTAAAAGATACATGATTCATTTTTCCATATACAAAAGTAAGTCACAGTGAATCTTCTTGAACTTATGTCCAATTCATATTTTTTCTTTGAGGTTGTTCTTATACTGTTTTGACTTTGTTTTTCTGAATGTTTTGATTTCCTTATCACATGGTAACTTTTTATAATCAGGTTCTTTTTTTGTTTGTTTATTCATTTTCCTATCCTATTTTTTGATTTAGGACTTTGTGCTAAACTATATGAAAATTAGACTCTGCTTCCTCCTTGGTGGGGAAGGGAGTGAGGAAAGGGGTACCTTGGACTTTGCACACTTGTTTTCAGAGCTAGTTCTAGTGGTTTGGAAGTTTTTTGATGCTTCCAAAGTGATATGATCTGGGGAGAGATGTGATAGCTTCTGTCCTGGTCTACACTCTGGCCCTTACTCAAGAAAGTCCCCTGAAGCCCTTTGAATTTCAAACAGTGCTGTTCCTCTGGGTCCCTTGATCCCTTGTGACCAAAACTGATACTGTCCCTCATAGCTTTCATTCCCTTTTGTCCAAAAGTACTCCATTCTTCCCTTGAACTATAACCCAGATGTGAGTATAGGCAATGGAGCTGCCAAATAGTGTCTGGTACTACATCCTGTGCTAGCAAGATGTCTCCTGTATTGTGACCAGTTGCCAGATCTCCAAAGATGTGGCTGCTTCTGTTTCTACTACCTAATCCCAACATTGATCTTTCATCCATATGGTGCTTCATCCACATATCAGCCTCAATTTTTGTGTCATAAATCCTTTTTCTGATGTCTTGGGTTAGAAGAACAACTCTCTCTGATCCTGTGTTAGTTCTGCCACTCCATTATTCTATTTGAGGAGTTATTTTAATGTTATTTGGAGGGGAATGTTAGGAGGGCTCAACTGAGTGCTTTCGCCACACTGCCATCTTGACTCTGCCCTCAGAAGATCTTTATAAAAAATATAAAGACTCTTCCTGAAAAATGAGTCCTTTGCTGTTATACTTCTGTTGGTGCCCCTTTTTCTTCCTTTGTTAGTGGGCAATGTCCTTCCAGTGTCATAGAGCCATAGCTTATCAGCTGAATAGCCATGACAACTCATCTCCAGCTGTATTTATATGCAATTTCTATTAATTACAGAGTGCAGGTCTTTGACAATGCAGGGGACTTTATTTCCATTTAGAAACCTCTGAATTAAGTTATTCTTCTTTAAAACAATTACTCACTTCCCTTTTTCTCTGACTTAATAAAGGATCCATAGTTTCATTCTGCCCAAAGTGGAGGCTGTTCAGTTTCACTGCTTGGGATAATAACTCCAAGAAGACAAAAATTGTCTTTCTTCACTGAGCTCTGTGATATTTAAAATCACATTAGAGAAGTTCACAATGATGTCATCTATCTAGAAATATTTGGATTAAAAGTTTTTGGTTATGTTTTATGGAAAAGATGAAGTTGTTTGGTTATTATTTTACTTAAAAATTAGTTATTATTTTAACTTTAGGAAATAAGGAAGTACCAGGTGTTTGGCATCCTCATGAGTGTTCATAATGATCATACTTAATGTTTTCAAACAGATGCTGAGGTCCTACCTGTGAAGATAAGGATTTTCAGCAGTATGACTTCTGAGAGAAGACAAGTTCCATGTTGACTAACTCTACCATAATCTCTTTGAATTTAGGCAAATGCATGCCACACAATTCATTTCAAAACTGATTCATTTTATTTGCTTGGCTTCTATGCCAAGTGTGAACATTAGGCCTCTTTAAAAAATGATGGGGGATAATAAATGCTTGAGGCGTTTGTTTTGCTGAAGTGAACTAATGGCGGAGGAGCATATGGTGAAATATATTTTTAATTACTTTTCAACAATATGAAATGTTTTTTTTTTTATTTTTCATATTTAATGTTCGTGATACAGCCTGCTCAGAAGGAACATGCCACTTTGCACAAAACACATGACTAATTTTATGGACGACATAGATCATTCCATGTCAGCACCATTTTTAATACAGGAGCTTTTGGACTTCCTTTATGGCACTTTATGTTTGTAAAGAAAAATGCTTTTCTTTCCTTTCCCATCTCTGCCTCCCACCCTCCCCCACCCCTGTGTGTTTTGAGATATTATCTACCCAAAATGTTCCATTCTGTTGGGTTTATTATTAGTGGTTTTTATAGAAAGTGACATGGACTTTCATCCTTGAAGAATAGGCAAGGTAGGAGACATTGATAGTAGACATTATGTCCCACCTCAGATACTTCATTTGTAGTGAGGGATGCTGAACTTGAAGTCATCAAGATCTGAGTTCAAATATTACCTTGGAAAATTACTATATATGTGACTTTGGTCAAAACACATAATCTTCCTGATCCCTAAAATGGGAGCATAAAGCATCTATCCCATAAGGTACTTATATGGATAAAGTTAGACAATATATTATAAAGTGCTTTGTAAATCAATTATTATATTAATATGACCTATGGATATGCGATGTAGCATATAGAATGAGGGATTTGGAACTGGGAAAACTTGAATCTGAATTTCATTTTAGGTATTAGATTTATAATCTTGGCCAAATCATTTAACATTCTAAACCTCAGTTTCTTTATCTGTAAAATGAAGGAGTTGTTTTAAGTGACTTTAAGATCTCATCTTATACATCGATGATAATTATATTTTGATGATGTTCCAAAATAATTTTAAAGCCCATTTCTGTGGTATATCATGTGAAGCCCTCTTATGAATTAGGCATTAAACCTTTTTATAGATTAGGAAATTAAGGTTCTTAGAATTAGGTGATATGCTAAGGGTCACAGAAATTGGCATTGAAATCCTGGTCTTTCAACGCCATTTTTTTTTTTTTTTGGCCTGAAGAGACAAACAAAAATGTTCTCTGCCATGAAGGAACTATTTTATTCTCTTTCCACTTATATTTCCACTCTTTTGTTTTCAGGGTCACTAGGGTCATAAATTCCTTTGATTTTACCTAGCTAATTGAATAATACTTTCAGAGATACAGAGATTGAAAGGACTTCAGGGCATCCAGTTCAATTCTCTCATTTTATAGATGAGAAAACTGAGTCCTAGAAATGTTAAATAACTTGCCCAAGGTCACAGTGTAGCAGAGGCAGGATTTCATTTTTAGGTCCTTTGTTTTCAGAACTAGTACTTTTTTTTTAAAAATTAGACCACACTGTCTCCCCATGACTTTTTTTCCTTTGTTATATTCTTCATGAGTATTTTATAATTATGATACAATTCTCTTTGAGTATTTAAAAATAAAGCAGCATTCACAAATAAAGAGATTATAGTGTGTGATCTACCTCCCCCCCCCATCCTCCTCCCCCCAGCTCCATGAGCCTTTTATTGGTCTTGAACACTTGGAGATCTGAGATCAGAACATGTTAATTCTCCCCCAATTGCTTTGGAAGCTGTAGTATTGCCTTATCAATAATCCAGTCTTCTTGCCTTTTCTGAGTCTAGATATTAAGAGAAACATAACACAGTATAGCTAAGTGGCTGTTATTTATCTTCCTGTTTACTGCTGCCTTGTTAGTGTCCCCTTGTTTCCAGGGAATGAAAATTGCTCATTATCAGAGATAATGAAGGAAAATGATGTCATCTATAATTGTTAGCTCAGGGTACTTGCTGTCCCCTATTAATGGAAAGTGGGTAGCATAAACAGAGGACAGACTAGAGCAGGATCCCTCTAAGTGTTCAAGCCATATGTTGGAGCAGATTCATGTGTCTGTAATTCAAAAATGCTATCATTTTGTGAGTTTTGTGAGCTACTATGTGTGCATATGTATGTGCATCTGTGTGTGTATGTGCTTC
Source organism: Macrotis lagotis (assembly GCF_037893015.1). Taxonomy (NCBI): domain Eukaryota; kingdom Metazoa; phylum Chordata; class Mammalia; order Peramelemorphia; family Peramelidae; genus Macrotis; species Macrotis lagotis. Next base: position 446,389,743 of record NC_133666.1, on the reverse strand, counting down.
TGTGTGAAAGAGAGAAAAATATATAGAGAGGAACAGAGATAGAGACAGAAAGAAAAATGAGGTGGGGGATAAAAATAAGGGAACAAGAAGAAACAGGGACACAAAAACAAAGAGAGAGAGAGAGAGAGAGAGAGAGAGAGAGAGAGAGAGAGAGAGAGAGAGATGAAGGGAGGAAGAAAGGAGGGAGGGGGAGAGGCAGAGAAGTAGAGACAAAGATGGAGAAAAATGAAAGATAGAGGGACAGTAGAAAAGATGGAAAAACACTGAAGATAGAAAGCATGTGTGAGAAAGAGAAAGAATCAGAGACAGGCAGAGACAGGTTAAGACAGATGCTTGCATCTATGTGACTGTGATTGTGTGTGGGAGTATGTGTGTGAATGTGAGTGTGTGTGAATGTGTGTGTGTGTGTGTGTGTGTGTGTGTGTGTGAATGTGTGTTCATATGTGTGTGCAGGTGTGTTAAACTTGGATTTAGGGTGGTAGGTTTCTAAACTGAGTGGTCATTGCTTAGATTTGAGAAACTGAAAACCACCTGAGTCTTTGAATCAAGAACAACTTGCTTGATAGGTAAATAAAAGAAAGGCTGTTCATGTGTATGTAGAAGTATAGGGTAGCTTGAGTCAGAGAATATCTCACTACTCCGAGCACTGATACCTCCTCTTACTTCCTTTGACTAATCACATGTCAAGCAATCTGCAGGAGAAGGTTTGCTTTAATATCTTCAGCCTGGCTCTGCTAGCTCTGACAAAAGCTGATAACAGGGTCCCTCAGCTGATCTAGAGAGCAAAACCACCTGGGCCTTAGACACAGCTCACCTAACAAGCACTATGCACTCAAAATTGATCACTGTCCAACCACATTGGATAAGTTGCACCAGGCTACAGGTCACACTTTCTAGTTCCCAAGCATCTGATAAAAAGGAAGCATCCAAATGGAGAAAATCTACTTCGAGAATCCTGTGACAGGATATTAAAGTCAGTCAACTAGGGCATTTCCCCCACAAACCCATGTTTGTAACCTTAAGGGTTGGAATACCAGTTTGTTACTAGCCTACTGTGAGCATCAGGAATTTCAAAATATTTAGTTTTGACTCCAGTTGGAATACTGAGCTTTATCTTATCTGACAAGCAGTTAAATTGACACCAAAGACAGAATGCATGTAGGGGCAGCAACCCCAGAGGAACATTGGAAAAAAAAAGTAGTAGAAAACAACTCACTGGACCTAGAAAATGAGCTAATCAGGGTTGAATTAAAAGGTGTGTGGTTTGTTTTTCCTGAGGCATTATTATTGTGACTCTTAGAAGAATTTATTGTTTAAGTGTGAGCATATGTGTGTGATGTAATTTTCTATTCCTACTATTCTCTGATAGTATCCCAACATAGGACATTGAAATGAGCAATGGATTTAGCATCAAAGGATCTAGGTTCAAACCCTAGCTCTGCCATTTGCTTCCTATGTAACCTTGGACTGGTCATTTAACTTCCTTGAATCTATATTTGCTCACTTACAAAATAAGACACTTGAAGTAGATAACCTCTGGTCACTCCTAGAACACTAGAACTATCTAATTCAGGGTTGCTTTCTGTTTTGTGTCATGGACCCTTTTGGCAGACTGGTGATATCTCTGAATCTGCTCTCAAAAATAATATTTTAAATGTATAAAATAAACATACAATTTCACAAGAAATCAATTATAGTGAAATACAGCTATTGATGTTTTTCAAAAGGACATGGTTCCCTGCTCTAGTGTGTCTCATCAGGACATGTGACGACACTCAGGGCAATTTTTTGCATTCTTGCTCTGATCGGCTTCTCCCATGTAGGGAGAAATAATTCCTATTCTGGTTATATTAGTATGTAAGTTGGAAAATTAAAAACCTGGGAAAAAAACCCTCTTTTCCTTTCATAGTGGCTATCAATGATAGAACTCTCCAACATTTGATGGGCATTCTTGGAGCACCTGTGTGTTAGCAGTTGCTATGGTTTTTCAGCCCCCATTTCCTGTTGCTGGGGCTCCACGTTTGAGTTTGACATTATGCACATCTTTCATATCGATGCCTTTGGAATGATTTGAGTGCCTTCTCTAAGGCTCTACAGTGTACTTTACAACTTTCATGGTGTGCTTGCCCCAATAGCTCTTTACTTAAATAATTTGTGGCAGTGTCTGTTTCCCATTCCAGGTGGCTCCTACAAATATCCAACTCAACAGCGGGTCTCCAAGGAACTGATGATCGTGAAATGTGATACTTGTCTGACAGGTAGGAGATATCATCTTGGCAGCTTATAGGTTATGTTAGAATGGGTTAAGTTACTCTGGAATAGAGAGACCACTTGGTCAAGGGCCAAAGAAATACCAAAGCCAAAGAGACATCCCAGAACATGATCAAGATGAACTAGCCCTAGTTTACCCCTTTTCCATCCCTGCAACACAATACATAGCTCATGAAAAGTAGCTATGAAAATTGCTAAAGGGATAAATATGAATATGAAATTATATCAGACTGAGTTGTTAATGATGGTTTCTCTCTTCTCAATAAGAGATGGAGAAATCACTGAGTGAATGGCAAAAGTAGTGGAATTGGGATTAGAAAAATAATGGATGAAAGTTCTAATTCTATTACTTCCTAACTGCTTGATCTTGGCCAAGTCCCTTAACCTCAGTTTCCCCATCTGGAAAATGGGCATGATAAAGCTTGCACTGCCTAGATCACATGAATCTTGTAAAACTAAATACAACAATTTATTGATTTTAAGTGCTTTACAAATGTATAATATGTTGCTTCATTAAAGTGTAGCTCATATTTGTGTAGTCCTCTCATTGTCCCTTGTATCCTCAAAATGATCCTGTGAAGAAGGTAGGAAAAATATAATTCCTTTTTTATAGTTGAGAATACTGATTTGTCCCTGGGGATATTGTAGTCAGGATTTGAATTAAGGTCTTCTGACTCAAAAACCCAATGATATTCCTGCTTGAAACCACTAATCCCATTGACTGCTAGACCTTTAAATGGAATGCATTGTTTAGGAGCTGGTTCTCATCTGTGATCTTATATAATGTACTACTCTGAAAGAATACAAAGCATCCTGGGGATGGTTTACATCTGAAATGTGAAAGGAGTCCTTTCACCAGCAATTCTCTCGGGGTACCAAAGAGCATATGCCCTTGGTTTTTCATCTTTTGAACAAATCGACACTTTTTCATTTTCCTCCAGCCCAAATTGTGTTTTCCATATGGCTCTATTGTGCTATGTCAGGTCAGGCTGTGTGTAAGTCATCTTGCAAGATGCTGCTTAGTCACTATGGAAAGTGATTAATAGAGATTTTCTGCTACCTCACCTCACCAGCACTATAAAAAAAAAGAGGAGGGGGAGTTTAGACAGATCCTGCTAGAAACTGCAGAGGGAAGGGAGGTTATTAGTGGCATCATAAATAAAGCTATGATTTAATTTACACAAATCTGGTGTTTTACAACTGTATCTAGAGGATAAGCACATAAACAGTGCTGAAATTTCTATCAGATTAAATGGAGTTGTTGTAATATGACTGCTTCTTTCAAGATGATCCCTGTTACATATCCTTCCTGTTCCTTAGCCCACACCCACCTTTTAGAGTTCATCAGGAACCTGGGAGGGGGGAAGGGGCATTCTCTCTTCTTTGATTTTGGCTAGAGCCACTACCTATAGTCTCCCCATGACCTCACTGTGGGGCTTTGTTAGCAAAGATACTGAAGGGTTTTCCATTTCCTTCCTTGGTTCATCTTTACAAATGAATAAACAGAAGCAAAGAGGGTTAAGTGATTTGCCCAGAGTTTCATGGCTAGTAAGTTTCTGAGACTGGATTTGAACTCATCAAAGTGAGTCTTCCCATTCCAAACCCAGTGTTCTATCCTCTGTACCACTATCTTCCCCTTATTTCTATTTTAACAGCTCAGTAACTAGCATCCCCCTTGAATTTAATCCTTTAACATCAGATTATCTTTTTCAAAGGGACAAGTAATTCAAAAATGCAGCAAAAAATAAATGTTTCCTCGAACATTTTTAGGGTTATGATACCTCTCCCTTCCCAATCTCTAGGAAGAAGGAGGATTAGGTTCACAATTAGTTCTTTTCATAGGATTAACCTTCCCAATTTGAAGTCCAAAGGTATACTTGTCCAGTATCTTGGACTTTTGTTCTTCAGGACTTCCCTCTTGTGAAATGGGTGTCAGATTATTTTGGCTCAATTTCAAAACTTATTTTTTCAGGATCACATGCCATAAGGGAGGCAGGAGGAAAATGACTCTCAGGTCTTCTTCCATTTTTGTATTAGGTCACCTTGCTACTCAGATAGTTAAAGAGATTTCTGGTTACACAGATAAGGCAGAAAAGTTTTTCCTCTATCATGTGGTAGGCTAACAGTATGGGGACATAGGTACTAGTACCCAAATTTCCTAGAAGGCCACATTGCATGTTGTATATGAGTAATGCCATTTTAGGTAGTCCAGTCAAATTTCAAACTCCCATTACTTTGTCATTATCTCATATCTGAGGTCAGCAATTTGATTTAATTCACTGGTCAACTTGATTTAATTCACATTTTTATAAGCACTTGCCATATACAAGGTATGATGCAAAGGGACAGTGATCCAGAGATATAGGAACTATATTCCCTGACTGCCTTCAATGAATTTTCAACTGAGGCTTTGTGAAATGCTCATAGATGACTATAAATACATCATTTTTCACTTAGACTTCTAAAAGTCTCTTAATTAATCTCCTTGCTTAATCAGATCTATATGACTCTGACACTCCCCATGTTCAAGATGTATCAGTGGGTTCATATTGCTCATAGAACAAACTATATGTCTCATTTGACATTTAACGCCATTCACAGTTTGTCTCCAATCCACTTTTCTAGGCTCAATTTCACATTGATTTCTTTCATTTACTTTGTGCTCTAGCTAAAGCTTATTCCCCAAGCTCAGTATCCCATATCTGTCTTCTCTAACTTTTGTTGGGCTAAGCTATCTTATATATCTGGGAAGGAGTCTTTCCTCACCTGTATCTTATTAATTTAATTTCCCTCTAAGCATTCCAAGTGTCATCTTGTACAGGAAAGTGTTTGGGTACACTTGTCTCTGTCAGTGCAAGCTCTTCAAGATGGTAGGAACCATTTCAGTTTTGACTTGGGCTGAGTTGATATCATCAGCACTTAGTACAAGCCTTACACAGAGTAGATTCTTGATAAATCCTAGTTAAGTTAGATTGAGTGAATGGGAGATTTGGAGAAAGCAGATTACAAAGGGTTCAAAGGAAAGAAAGGTAGGTTCTTCTGGACTAAAATGTTTCAGGAGAAATAAGCCTAGGAGGGAAAGGATGTGTTCAAAAATGCAATTCTAAAAAGACATTTCCCAAATGGAAGAAACAGTATGATTTGTTTGAAGAAATCAATCTGGATATGTAGAAAACTCACCAACCAACTTAGAGTTTTAAAAAGAAAAGTCTAGAAGAAGGCTAAACAACAGAGAATGAATATTAGTTTGTGTCATGGTACTTTTTTTTAAGTGTCAGGAATTCCAAACTTTGGGTTGAACTGCAGAGAAAAGCTAAGTACAAACATTTCCCACTTATCCCCTTCACCTCCTGCAGAGAAAACAACATTTTAAAAGTTATATTGAGAGAAAAATAAAGAAGACATAGGTGCTCATTTTTAAGTGTTGTTTTTATTTTCTCAGCTAATGAGAAAGATGTTTACATGAGCAATGGCAGACCAAAAATGGCTAATAGAGTTGATTTTAAGTATGGAGATAGTAAGAAAGTATTTATTGTCCTTGAAAGAAAGGAAGGAGAAAGGGAAACCAAGACAGATACCAGGATTTTGAAGAAGGGCAAATATTTCACTTTTCCAAGGAAAGAGAAAAAAGGCAAAAAAGGCTGGATATCAAGAAAAAATAAAAATTGGAGCTGTGCAGAGGTGGAGCAAGCTTCTTCTAAAGAGATGTCACTCAGTCAGTGAATGACCACTTGCCAGATATATTGAGAATTCCTTTTGGGCATAGGTTGACAATATGTTCACTATAGGGTCCTTCTAACTTAAAATTCTTTGATGTCAGACAGAGCAGTCTGAGAAATTTGTAAGAAATTGGGGGCTGTTTGAAAGAAGTTTCCTTCATGAAATGTATTGGTGGTGGTAATTGATTTGTCTTAAAAGTTACTGTAAAATAAAAAGGAGGATTCCATTCCCATGTGGAGAGTAGGAAAATATAAGTTCCATTAATTTTCTGTGTTGAATCTTTTCTCTGAAAAATGGGTTCTTCCACAATATAAATAAGGCTTTGACAGAGTTAGAATATTAAACTTTCCTTGCTGAAATTGGAAAGTGGGGCTCAGGAAAGCACACAATGGGAGATCTTCTTGGCATGGGATGTTGGAGGGCACATGTGGAGGTTAGGGTACATAGTATAGACATGGGAGAGCTCTGGGATGAGTCCTGTTGTTTCTGAAATTTACTGTTGAGGCAAGAGAAATGCTAGTGTTCTCTGGCTCAGCTTAATTACAAAATTGATGTGGAAAATATAAATGAGGGCAGTAGAGTGAAGAGTGAATTGTTTTCCAAAATAACAACTGACATTGGATTAAAGCTGTGACTTTGGATTCAAGCAATAGATATCTGTCACTTCTAGGATACTAGTCTTTGCCAGAGGGGGAAAACCAAAACAAATACTGTCATGACCAGAAACATCCACAGTATAACAAAGCACAAAATAGAAGTCTACCAACATTACTGACAAAAGCTATGAATGCAAGAAGCTAGCTGTCAAAAGTGAGGGTAAATATATAGCAGAGGCATTAAGGTACTATTTCATGTAGCTACTTAGCTACTTAATTAATTAACTGATTTATTGATTTGCTTATGACTTGCTAATAAGTACAGCCATACTCACATTATCTTGTTAATTAGTTCTGCCAGAAAACCAGATTAGGGAAAAAGAGAATTTTTTTTTGGGTGGGGGAGTGGTGGGAGCAATTCATTCCATAGGAAGAAATATTTTAAAGGGATAAGCCATGAATGATGTTCTAGCAGGATCCGTTAACTTTTCATCCAGATTTGTATGTTTTGAATTAACAACATGGTTGTAAAATAATTTCATTAAAGCAAACTTAAAAGGGTTGCCTTGTTGTATATATCAAAACAAGAAAATAAGATTTTAGTTAAGGAGTAAAAGAAACTAGGCACAACTAATGAGAATCATATATCAGGGAGAGGTCCCTTACAGTTTTCATATAGTTCACACTGAGTGAATGACATTGTCCACCAATTATTCTTAACATATTGTGTGGACAAAGCTCTAATTCTTTTGGACTCATTTATTGCCTTCTTCACTTTGTTTTTTAAAAATAGAAGTTTGTATTTGTGGAGAAGTTACAAGTTTCAATGTACAAACCATTTTCTTTCTAAGAAGAGAGCTGTCTAAAGAATGCCCTTCCATATCCTAGATTAAGAAAGATGCAGTTAGAAAGAGAAAAAGGGAGAAGAAAGGAAAAAAATAAAGGAGAAGAAGAAGAAGATAAGGGAGAAGAAACAAGAAGGAAAAAAAGGAAAAGGAGGAGGAGGAGAAGGAAAAGGAGAAAAGTGGAGGAGGAATTAATTTTTGGTAGAGAATGAAAGCTATTAATTTAATCTTTTTTTTTTGTTTTTAGGTTTTTATAAGGCAAATGGGCTTAAGTGGCTTTCCCAAGGCCACACAGCTAGGTAATTATTAAGTGTCTGAGACCGGATTTGAACTCAGGTACTCCTGACTCCAGGGCCAGTGCTTTATCCACTGTGCCACCTAGGCACCCCTATTAATTTAATCTTATAACAATAATAGAAAATTTTATTGTCTTCCTAGGGAATGTATTTAAGAGATAATAGAATTTCCTTTGATTTTCCAAAATGAAAGACTTCCTACCACTTCTGGTGATTCATATATGCATGAGTGTTGCTTCCAGGAGGAAATTGGAAAGCATTACTAAAATTTAAAAAAAATTTGGAAAAGAAGTTAAAGTTCATAATGGCAAAGATGATGTTTTATTATTTAGAAAATGAATGATTAGTTAAGAAGTTAATGCAAGTTTCAGATTGAAATTTCTGGACCATCACTTACATAGAATAATGTAATGACAGGCTCCTGCCAGAAAGGAAATGTACCTAAAAAAAAGACTAAGTTATACTTCACAATATTATTTGATAAATATAGCAAAATGTTCACAGTAGTACTTTTATGCAAGCAAATAAATGGAAACAAAATGGGTACCTATCAACTGGGGAAAGAGTAACTGAATTCTGGTATAGTATATAGTTGAATATTATTCAGCTCTAAGAAATATTGAACATATTCAGAGAAAAATGGGACTATGTAATTGATGAAGAACAAATTTAGCAGAACTGTGAAAAAAATAGAAATTACTATCAAAGCATAAATGGAAAGAAGAAAAAATGAAACTAAATGTTATATAAAACCCTAGAATAAAACCTGCTCTGTCTTTGTCTTCCCAGAAGAAATGCCCCAGCTTGAAAATATCCTGTGCATCCGCTTCTACTTAACTCAGTATTTCATAAGGACTCACTAATGTGTTTACAATTTCGCTCATTGGCCAGAGGTCACGATTTGTTCAAAGCAATGGTAAAATAGTACAGTGAGAAAATTAATAGAACCCTCTAATCTAAGGATCACATATGAGCGGTCCATGTAGAGGAGGAGCAACTGATAACTCCAGTGTGACAAGGTCATTTTTGGGGACAGCATGGCTCTCCCTGGGCCAGTTCCTTGCTGGGTCCTGGCTTCTCTAGTGTCATGATTATGGTTGGTGTTGTGGTCTCCATTTGGCTGATCCCAAGGTGATTATTGTGCTGACACTCTCTGCTGGTACTCTGATATTCTTGTGACATCTTTTGTACATTGTAGTGTTCTATCTGTGACTCCTCTGAAGATCCTATTACTCTGCTGTTCAGCTAAGTACTGTTTTTGTTGTTCTTGAAGATGTAAGTTCTGATAAGATTTGCTCCCTCCTATTATCTTCTGATGTATTTTCCATCTGGCACTCATCTGGGTGTCTCCCAAGTCTTCTTGAAATTTGTTTTACTAGGATAGAGAGGATAGAACTTCTAGATAGAAGCAAAATGATGATAATTCTTTAATCATAGACACCACACCCAATTAACATAACAAGCAGAGTATCCCAAAATAAGATAAGAGCTTTCCTTTTTGACCTGAATGTGTAATTAGAAATCAAATTCTATTACAATTAAATTATCTAACTTATATATCAAAAATTTCTTTGACTAAACATGTAAATGAAAATAAGCAAAGCAAGTCTTCTCTGTCTATCTCACAATCCTGTCTTAATCATGCAATATACGTGAACAGCAAAACATGTTTTTTTTTTGGTGCTAAATTTTGTTAGTTAAAAAAACCTCTCTCTATATATATAATTAATTATAAAGCATAAATGTGGACCTGAAAGTGAACTTCTTTGAAGGAGTAGGTGACTATGATGTAGACCACTGCATATTCAAATGGAAGGTATTGCAACTTAAGTTGAAGTTTTTGTAAGTTTTGTTAAACTGCTTTTCCTTTTAAAAAATCTTAGCAATAAGATATAATATTGTATAAGGGAGAGAGAGGAAGGTATTTAGAAGTAAAATTGATATAAAAACTGATGACATCAATTTAAAAGAATTATATATTTACTTCTCCAAATCCTTTGACCTAGAAATCTCATGGTCAAGTATATACCCCAAAGAGGTAAAATATGTAAAGATCTCATATATACTAAAATATACATAGTAGCACATTTTTATGAAAGCAAAGAATTAGAAATAAATATCCTTCTATTAGAGGAGTGAATTTAAAAATAATTGTAAGTGAATGTAATGGTATATGACTCTATAATTAGAAACAACAATATTGAGAATCCAAGAGAAATGTGGGAAAATTAACTGTTGTAAAGTAAATAAAATGAAGAAAATAACATACTCAATAATTAAACAGAAAGAATAATAATAAGCAAATTTAAATGCTATATAAAATTCAATTATAATGATCATGCTTGGTTGATCTCAAATAATTGATCACATATATTCTTTGATTTCAAAGGGTAAGAATTATGGGTGTGGAATATTTCATATACTTTCAGATCTAGCTTATGTTGGTTGGTTTTACTTAAATAATATGTGTAACTTTTTAAAGAATTGTTGGAAGTAATGGTATGTTATTTAGGGGAGGTGGTGTGATTGAGTTATACTCAGAAATGAAAGTGATAAAAAAAGGCCATTAATAAAAAAAAGAATTTTAAATGGAAAAGAATGGAGCAAGGAACAAACTATTTAAATATATCTATCTACCAAGCTCTTGGGAGAAGCTACAGTGAAGAAATATTGAGATGAGAAGTTCATAGGAGACAAATTCAACAAAAGAGAGAATATTGAACTGTGGTCTCATGTCTATATGTTGTTGTTGTTATTATTTAATTAATGTTTGACTCTGATCCTGTGGAACATACTTTCATGGGGTTTTCTTGGAAGAATTACTGGAGTAATTTACCATTTAATGATTTGCCGTAGCTAGTAAATGTCTGAGGCTGGATTTGAATTCAGGTCTTGCTGACCCCAGCTAGGCCCAGTACTCTTTCCACTGAGACAACAAATGTCTATACACAAATACATAAAAAACAACAATCAAGAACCAACCAGAGGTCCTAAAACAAGGAAGCAAATTTGACTTCATAGATAACTGAGACTTGGTAGGATAAGATACGTGACTGAACTTTGATTCTGGAAAGGTATAACTAATTCAAAAAATAAGATCTGTAAAAGGGGAGGAGTATTAATTGAATATTAAGAAGATAAACTCAGAGTAAGAAAACCAGGAGTGAGAATAAAAGGTATAAAAAGTATAATTATTAGAATTTTGTGAAAATCAATGGAAGAAAAAAATAAGTGATTTTTTTTCATTGGAATGCATTGTGGACCACAAGAACAGAATGGGAAATAGAAAAGGAATTTGGTAAACAAATCACAAGTTTGATATAGAAGGGTATAGTAGTGATGGGGGACTTCATTTATCAAGGCATCTGCAGGCAAATCCTCTCTCTCTCTCTCTCTCTCTCTCCAAAAAGTCATATCACTTACCTTCATGATAATTTCATACTCTGAAATATGGAAATCAAGAAGGAGATTTTTTTTTCCCGGATCTAATTCTCACCAACAAGGTGGAACCAGGTTTTGTGGTTAAAAATTACTTTTCATTGCAAGAAAATAACCATTCTTAAGAATTTATGACAGGAAGTCTGACTTTAAATTCTGGGAGATTAGATTTCAGAGATTTCAGAGGAATGGCAGGTATAATTTCATGAATTAAAATTCTAATTCTAAGGGAAATTAATCTAGGAGGAATGGTAGCACTTCAGTGCTGAGGATGCCTTGGAAAAAATTTCAATAAGACAGGGAAAAATGTGTGTTATCTGAAGAAGTAGAAACACAGAGAACAATACCAACCAAATAAACATTAAAAAAAAGATATCTGCAGTGGATAGAACGCTACCCTGGAGTCAGGAGAATCTGAGTTCAAATTTGAGTTCAGACATTTAATAATTACCCAGTTGAATGACTTTGGGCAAGTCACTTTAACCCCATTGCCTTGCAAAAAGCAAAAAACAAAGCAAAAACAAAAAGATATTTGGAAAATTGACAAAAGAACAAGTTTCAGATGAATAAAAAATGCTACATGGTAAATTTGAATTTACATATTGCTTAATGTGTTTCTAGTTCTTTTTGCATATATTAGCTCACTTGATCCTCACAACCCTGTAAAGTAAGTGCGCTTATTTCTCCTTTTTATGATTGAGGAAACTGAGACAAACAAGTTCCTTGATTTGCCCAGGGTAGCACAGTTATTAAGTATCTGAGGTTGAATTTTAAGCTCAGGTCTTCCTGACTCCAAACCCAGTGCTCTAGCCTCTGCACTCCTATCTGCCTTTTTGCTATAATCAAAGTGTCATGACAATTTGAAATTAGTCAATAAACATTTATCAAGAACTTTCTATTTTTCAGGAATTGAGTCATGCCTCCAGATATATTCAAAATACATACAGATAAAACAAGAGGTGATGAATCTCAGAGGGAAGGTGCTAACTATAGGAGGTGAGGAGCAAATGTGCAGGAAGGGCTTCTGCAGAAGGCCAGATTTGAGCAGAGTCTTGAAGGAAGCTAAGGGAGAAGTAAGGAGATGGGTCTTTATTAGGCCTGTAGTCAGGACATGGGAAATCTTGTGTAATGAATAACAAGAATGATTAGAGTGAGGTTGATCAAGGAAGCTAAGCACACACAAATACGGAGTTTTATTAAAAGATATGGGAAAAGAAAGGAATATTATAAAAAGGAATTGTCCTGCTACTCCAAGTATCTAAAGTACAGGAGAAAAAAGAAAAATTTCTGTTACTTCTTATTTTTCTTATTCTTATACTCCTCCTCCTCCTCCCTTATCATCAACATCATCATGATCATTGACAATTTTGTCTTCTTCTTCCTCAACTTCTTCACCCATTCCTTTCCTTTTCCTCCTCTACATTCTCCTCTTTCTCCTCCTTTCCTTTGAATGGGAAATAGAGTAATTTGTAGAGACTACCTGATACTCAAGATTAATGAGAAACTGGTAAAAGAACTTTAATTGATTGGATTATGGTCATCATGTCTAAATGAAATACATACATATATATATATATATATATATATATATATAATATATATATATATATATATATATAGAGAGAGAGAGAGAGAGAGGTAGGTCCTGAAAGAACAGGTGGAAGTGATAATTGCAATACCAGATATATTTTACATATATATACATGATATATATAATATTATATATAATTTTTTTTTTTTTTTCCAGGAAAGGTATCATGGTACAATGAAAGAATAAGTAATTCAATTTTCACACAAAAAAGAGAATGGTATCTATAGTCTATAAGCCAGGGGATTTGACTTTGATTTTTGGCAAAATTCTAGAAAAGATTATTGAAGCTATAAGGTAGAAAATATCTAGAAAAAGAGAATAGTGATCATAAGGAAATAGAATGGCTTTAGGAAGAGCAGGTAATGCCAAATTTTATTTCCTTATTTTTTTTACATAATCACTAGATCAAGTGATTACTAGATATGGTGTGTGCCTAGATTTTTAACAATTTTATAAAGTCCAATAGATTGTAAACCCCTTGGGGGCATGGACTGTCTTTAGCCTTTTTTTTTTATTCCCCAGAATGCCGGGTCCATAGTAGACACTTTAAAAAGTGCTTATTGATTAACTGACTAATTGATACTTAACAGGGATTGATGGAATACTATTCTTGGGTTCAAAAAATCAATTTCATATGAACATTTTATGTGAAAGAGTTATAAGCTTTAAAGAATTATAAACAACATGAAACAACAATTCATATAAGTATGCAAAAAAGACAATGTAAGTTTTGGCTGCGTTTGAGAACTATAGTTTACAGGAATGAAGAGATAATAATCTCTATTTACTCTATTCTGGAGTATTATGTTCTGTTCTAACCACAGTTTAGTAAAGACAATAAGCTGAAGATTATTTAAAGAAGAGCAACCAGAATGATGAAGGGCTTTGAATTCAGACTACTCAAGGAAGAAATTAGTTGTGGTTGGCTAACCTGGAAAAGAGAGGATTCAAGGGGTCAAATTTAGATATTTTCAAGTATTTTAATGTGACAAAGGATTTCATTTTGTAGTAATGGGCCCTAAAGGCCATAAGTATGAGGATTTGGTGGAAACTGGGAAGATGCAAATTAGACCTGGTGTCAGGAAGGACTTTCTTAAAAGTGTAATGGTCCCCGTAGGAAGTAGTGGTTTCTTCTTCATTGGAGGTCTTTAGGCTATGCTGGATGGTCAATTCTTATTGAATTGTGTCCCTTTCTTCTTCAAATATGGTTGGGAGGCATCTGCCAAGTATGAAATTCTGTGATTCGTTTGTTCATTTTCTGTTATAGGGAAGTGGCAGGAGGGGGTAGGGATGGATGGCGGGTGGTAAGTGAAAGTAAGGCTAACGGCAGTTTATCAGGCTGAATAAAATGTCTGCAGGCCTAATGATTTTAGAAAGCTCTTTGCAAGGCTGGCATAGATAGTTACTGCCTTCCATTATATTTCCCTTACTGCACTATGGAATGGCATTGAATGTACTGCCTTAATTGGGTGACCAGGATACATTCAGAGTTTTAAAAGGGCCTTTATTCATTCTTCTTATTTTAATTCAAAAACTAGAGTGCTCTTTGCTACGAGTTATTATGTTAGCTGCAAAATCACCCAATGTCTATTTCAAGGGCAAAGGCAGCTCATGAAGCTCACTTTCTCAATACTTTTGCCCCTCTTCATAACTATAAAACCATTCTTTTTTTATAAATCTCAATCCCAAGAAGACATTTTTAAAAGAAGTATAATAAAATGGGCATCTAATATATTGAAGAGACATGGGCTTAAAGCTGCTAGGAGAAAAAAAAAGAATACACACTCATCCCTTTAGAATAGAAGCCAAGATGCATTCCATTTTTAAAGTTAATAGCTATTTATACTGTCAGTTTTGTATTTCAAGGTGGGACAACTCCCATTCAATGAGGAAAGAGGTGATTGAGGTATAAAGCAAAAAAAAAAAGATTCTCCTAATTAGAGATATTCAGAAAATATATTTTGATGTGAATAGAATGACCTTTCCAGGGAAAATATAGACCCATTATATACACATCTGTGTTTAAATAAAATAATAAATGTTTAAGAACAAGGCTTTAGAGTTCTTCTGGAACTGTGCTTTGAATTCAACTGTTAAAAACCTTGATTAACTATAAAAAAGAACACTTCCCCTTTCATATTATCCTTTCATATACTTTTTTTTCCTCTGTAGACTAATTTTGGATCATTTTGTCAGTAACTCTTCTGTCTTGGAGAAATAATCCTGTAACAATTTCACTTGAGGTATTTTCTCTCTAAGTGCCAAAGCACAGGTGGAATAGATAGATAGTTTGCATGAAATATAATGTGAGCCAAGAATTGGTATTTTGGAGAGAAAAGTCTAATTCAGGAACCTATGGTATAAATATTAAAAGTGCTCTAATTAAGCCAGCAAATGAAAATTTAACCACAGCCTTTTGCTAGATCATATGTCCCTGGGCTGTACTTTTCAACTTGAAGCTGGCTTCCCAAAGGAGTCATCATCATCATCATCATGAGAAAATATTGACTAAAGTACCTAATTTGCATGTCGTTCTGTTCAAGGCAGAATGGCTATAGGATTGGAATCAGAAGACTCTAGCAACTAGTAAATTTCCTAGTACATAGTAGGCACTTAATAAGTGATTTTTGAATGAATGAACTTAATCATCATTATAATAGCTAACATTTATATAGTGTTTTAACATTTGTAGAATATTTTAAATATATCATCTCATTTTATTCTCACTCTTAATCTTGGGAGGTAGATATTATTATTAATCCTTTTTTTTTGTAGGCATTGAACCTGAGACAGATAGGTTGATTTACAAGGGGCATGTACCTATCATGTATTTGTGAAAGGATTTAAATTCAGATCTTCTGGCATCAAATCCAGTATGTCACCTTAGCTTCATAAGAAAGACCTCCCCTATCTCCCTTTCTGACTGTGCCACTATCTAAATATGTGCCCATGGGAAAGTTGAAAAGTTACTCAACGTCACTAAATCTCATTTTATTGATTGAAAGTATATAGGAGAGTAAAACAATTGGGGAAATAATCTCCACACAAATTTGGAATGGGAGAGAGACCTTTCAGGTATGTGATCAATCTTAGATGTTCCTATGCTGAAAACTTCAAGACAAAAGTGAAGAAGAGACAAGAGGAGGGCAAAAGTATAACTGTCTCAGAGAA
This sequence comes from Macrotis lagotis, assembly GCF_037893015.1. Lineage (NCBI taxonomy): Eukaryota > Metazoa > Chordata > Mammalia > Peramelemorphia > Peramelidae > Macrotis > Macrotis lagotis. The sequence continues at coordinate 446,373,815 of NC_133666.1, read as the reverse complement.
GGTCTATCTCTAACTTTTTCCTATTTGTTTGGCATAACAATTTCAGTTTACTTGCAGAAGAGAATGGACATGAATCAGGAGTGAGCAGAGGTAGTTCCTAACCCAGAATAAATCTATAACTCAGATAACAGAAGAGTGAGCATCACTGGAAAATTCCTGATGGTCAAGACCATTGTCTTACTGTCTTGTTTGTTTCTGAAGTTGTAATGCTGAGAATCACTGAGAGCTTCACTCAGGTACTCCTGACTCCAAGGTCAGGGCTCTGTCCACTGCGCCACCAGCCGCCCCTGCCTGAGTAGAATCTAATGTTTCCAACTCTGGGCTTACTGACAGCTAGAATTTTGTAACTAGACACTGGTTCCTATAGCTCATGACCCAAATCTCAGTAAAGAAGCTATACCTGAGAGTAAGTGAAGTCCAACAGAGTTTTTCCTAGAGTCTTAGGGGTTGGGGAAAGGGGAGGAACCATTGGAACTGAAATGGTCATAATAGTTTTTGCCTTACTGGAGTAATACTTTTGATATTAATATACTCATGATTAGTATGATTGGTCATATTATAAAAGTAATTGCTTGTAAAGGAAAATATAAAGCAAACAAACAGAAAGAGATATAAGGAAAAGTTAGGTATTAGAGCTGAGTGATTTGACTGGGGGACAACTGAAAGGTTTTATCGGTTTACATACACCCAGACACACACCCAGGTGCACACCCAGATACACACCCAGACACACACACACACCCAGACACACACATACACCCAGACACACACACACACACGCACACACACACACACACACACACACACACACACACACATACACACTGCTAGATACTCTATAAAAAGTTGGTAATCCTTAGGCAGGTATGGGAGTTAAAATATGAGGAACAATCATATATCTAGAGAGAAGCAAATAATTTGGCTGTTACTCAGAAAACCCCCTGGAGTGGTAGTGCTTATTACATATCCATCTGAAAAATGGAGATCATCACTGCTTGCCTCATGTGCTGTGGATCCTATAACAATATGGGTGAAAATGATTTACAAACCAAGCAGCTGGATACCAATGTCAGGTTGTTATTGTTGTTTTTATGATTAGTATTGTTTGGTGTTTCTTCTTGGGCAGGTCTAGGAAAAGTAGTGGAATTTCTATGAAGGAATTGTGAGAGGGAGATTTCCAAAAACTGCATCTATCTAATAATAGAATAGGTTGACTTTTGAAGTCATGATCTCATTTTCACATGGAAACTTTTTGGGTCTCCTAGATAGCTATTTGTAAGGAATATTTTAAAACAGATTCTTGCATTATGTGAGAGCTTATACTAAATGGTTTTCTTAGGTCTTTTCCAAGTCTAAGATGCTTTGATTTTATTTCATCTTGCCAGGTAGAGACAGTCTTTAACAAAATAGTGAAGTAGGTCAAATTTGTCTTTAGTGACCCTTATAGCCCCATTTTCCCCTCTCAGCTTGAATTCCATGCTCCACTTCAACCTAGCTAGGTATCTAGTGATTCTTTATTTTTCCCTTCCAGTAAAACCTGTGTAAAGTACAGGAGCAGAAACTTAGTCACAAGAAAGCATGAATAACTTCTAGAATTATTTTCATTTTAATAGTCTGACAAAGCATCTTACAGTTATTATAGAAGGAGAGGACATCTGGCAATGATAAATTTATAGGATTTAGAGATGCAACGGACCTTAGAGATTATTTAGTTCATGTTCCTCATTTTCAGATGAAGAAAGATAAGAATGGTTGAGTGATCAGGAAAATATCTACATAATAATGTTTCCTTTCCATCAGAAGGGTGAATACAAGTCAAGTTTTCCTATGTTAATCATCATCTAAAAGAGTTTTATGAAACTGATTGTCGTTAATATCATGTTAGACATTGGACCATTTCAGTTCTTTTGATTGGAATCAAAATGTCTTTTTGTTTTCATCTAAATTAAATTACTTATATTATTCCCTATTGATGAATAGTAAGTAAGAGTTCCAGCTACTTTGCTACAAATTCTGTGATGTACTGTTCAGTGAGTCATAGTTTAATGGTTTGGGTATTTCCAGAATAGATACAAGGTGATCTTCTGGATTCCATAGATCTTCCTTTCATGCCTTCTTGACTCATCATGACAATTATAGATGATAACAAATAATTGATTTGTTTATACTTTTTTATTGATTTTGCTTATTGAAAAATGGAGCACAAAACATAATTTTTTACAGAATTGTGTAAAGGATTAAATAAGGATTTGGTTATTCATAAGAAGAAAAAATCTATTAGCTAGACCTCAGATTTTTCCATAAAACTTCAAGAAAGGAGCCAAACTAAATTTTTCCCTTCAATTGTTTGGAGAAAGTAGAGGAAGAAACAAAACAGATTGGGACATCTAGTAGTAGAGGTTATGCACAGAGAAGTTAGTCTATGAATCCCATTTTTTAGACATCTCCCCTTTTATCCATAACCATAAGCATCTGAAGGGGAGAAGAATATGCAATACCAGCTCTTATTTAAATATTAGGCCATTGTAACAGATTATTACTATCAATTACTGTCAATACTTTAAGATAATTTCTACAGAAAAACTAAGTGAAGCCATGGCTCAGCTATCACAGTTCTTTCTTTGTTGTTCCTTGTGATACTCATGTAGATTCAGTAAAATAATTTCCTCTCCTCAATGCCAAACCTGTGAAAAGGTATGCAAGGATGACACTTAAGCCCCATTACCTTCTCTCTTTAGAGGATCTATTCATAGTACTTCATTTATCTATAATGAATGCATATTAAAAAGTAACAGGGGGGCAGATTAAAAAATTGCTAGAGTTGGAGAAGACATTAGAAATCATTTAAGACAGTCCTTCTGTTAACTATCTATTCATCTATCTATCTGCCTATTTCTTTCTTTTTTTTTTTTTTGCCCTCTGTTTCACCTCACAACATTAATTGTAGACAGAATACTTGATTGGAAGGCAGGGATCATCTCATTTCTATATTTGCATAACCGGTTCCTGTCAAGATGCCTGGAAAATTGGATAATATAGAATCATAGGGTCATTAGTGTAGAGTTGGAAGGAATCTCAGAAGTAATATAATCCATACCCTTTGATTTATAGCTGAGGGAATTAAGGACCGGTGTGTTTAGCTAGCTTGTTTACTGTCACATAGGCAGTAAGTGGTGGAACTGGGATTTGAATTCTAGATGCTTAAATTTAAACCCAATAAACAGTATTTTCACAACCAAATTAACTCTAAGATTAACTTCATAAATGCTTGTTCATTGAACAGTTGAATCTTTATTTAATTTGGAAAGAAATCAACATTTATAGGAAGAGGAAATAGCTTTTTATTTATATTTGAGTTGTTAAAGTATATTTTTTAAATCATTTAAAAATAGTAGCTTAATCTTATTTCTTATTCTTTCTAATCAGTTTAATAAAGGGTTTTCATTTTGTTAGTTTTTAAAGAAAAAGCTTTGTAGTTTGCTCATATATTCTATGGTCCTTTTGTTTTTGAAACTTTACCTCATTTTCATGATTTCAGCAAATAATATTTTGAGTTTATTTTATTTTAAATTTTAAGATGTATATATTCATTTATAGTCTTTTTTATTTTGTCAATATTTGTTTTTCATGGTGGACATTTTTTTCCACTGTTTCAGTTTCCTCTAATTACTATTTAATTATTATTTTTTATAAAGTGATTATTTCTAAATGTTCCTTTAATCATTCATTATTAAGGATATTATTACTTTTTTTTAGTTTTTGCTAGGCAATGGGGTTAAGTGGCTTGCCCAAGGCCACACAGCTAGGTAATTATTAAGTGTCTGAGGCCCGACTTCAACTCAGGTACTCCTGACTCCAGGGCCAGTGCTCTATCCACCTAGCTGCCCCAAAGGATATTATTATTTTTAATTTAGTATTACATATTTTGCTTGTGTACTCTACATTAATCACTATTTTAGTATAGTACTTGCTATAAAGAGTAGATTTCATATTTCTATTTTTTAAAAAATTAATTTATATTATTTTTGTGTCCTAATATATGGTCTTTTTTGCAAAGTTAAAAATTGGTAATGGTAACCATGGATACTTTTAAATTTTATGATTCAGAAGACATTTAAGTCAATAATTTTCAATTCTTTATTTTCCCTTTTATTTAATTTCTTTAAAATTTATCTAATTCTGAAAGAGAAAATCACTTTCTTCCCTATTTTTAAAAGATTATTTTATTTTATTTTAAAAATATTTGATTTCCTCCACAATTACACATAACAGCAATTTTAAACTTTTTGAAACAAATTTGAGTTTCAAATTCTTAATCTCTTTTCCTTCTTTCCTCCCTTCTATCTTTCCTGACATGGTAAGCAATCTAATATATGTTATACATGTGCAATCATGTAGAATAGGTTTCCATATTAGTCATGTTGTGGAAGAAAACTCAACTAGTACCATTCCTCCCTTCCCCCCACCCCACCTAGCCAGGAAGAAAGAATGTGAATAATAGTATTTTTTTGTCTGTGTTCAGACTCCATCATTTCTTTCTCTGGAGGCAAATAATATTTTTCATCATGTATCCTTTGTAATTGTTTCTTATCATTGTATGGCTGAAAATAGCTGTCATTCACAGTTTTTTTTTTTTGGCAAGACTTTCACCCAAGGTCACACAGCTAGGTAATTATTAAGTGTCTGAGCTTGAATTTGAACTCAGGTCCTCCTGACTCCAGGGCTGGTACTCTAGCCATTAAGCCACCTAGCTGCCCTATCATTCACAGTTGATCATTGTACAATATTGATGTCACTATGTACAGTTTCTGGTTCTGCTCATCTTGTTTTGTATAAATTCATATAAGTCTAGGATTTTCTGCTTTTAGCACAATAGTATTTCCTTATGATCATATATCACACTTTGTTCAGTTATTATTCAATTGTTGGGTAAACTCTCAATTTCCATTTCTTAACCACAATAAAAAGAGCTGCTATAAATACCCTAGTATAATTAGGTCCTTCTGTACCCTCTCTTTTTAAAAATCTCTTTTGAATATAGACTTAGTAGTGGTATTACTGAATCAAAGGGTTTGCACAGTTTTACAGTTCTTTGGATATAGTTCCAAACTGTTTTCCAGAATGGTTGTTTTAGTTCACAACTCTACCAACATGCATGATAAAACAACGTTTTATCAATCTTCTCCAACACCTCTCATTTCTTTTTCTGTATTGTTAATCAATCTGATGGATGTGAAGCGGCACCTTAGAATTATTTTAATTTTCATTTCTCTAGTCAATAGTGATTTAGAGCCATTTAAAAATATGACTATAGAAGGTTTTGATTTATTTTGGAAAATTGCCTCTTTATATCCTTTGATCATTTATCTATTGGGGAATGACATATTGTTTAGTTTTCAAAATGTTTATCAACTTCTGTGCTTATGAAAATATTTCTTGATGATCTTTCTTTTACTCCAAAGATGACTATTTTACTTTGTCTCTCATCTCTCAGTCTCTCAGACTCTCAGTCTCTCTCTCTCTCTCTCTCTCTCTCTCTCTCTCTCTCTCTCACACACACACACACACACACACACACACACACACACACACACACAATTTTCTAAATATAAAATACTTGATTTTCTTATTTTTTGTTTTTAGGATTAATTATACTTTTTTTTTACTTTTCTTGTGATTCTAGGACTGGGTTTATTTGAATATTCTGTCTATATTTCTCTATTTCTTTACACAGTTGCATCAGATAACTTCTTTCCTTTGAACATTCATCTTTTTTTATGATTAGGCATAGATTTTCAGCATGTCATTTTGGGTGTTCATTTGAGTTCCTTGGTTTTTGTTTTGTTGGATTTTTATTTTAAACTTGCAAATCCATTTCCTTCTGTGATGTCTTTGGACTGTAAATCATTCTGTGTTATTATTAGGATTTTATCTTGTTTAAGATAGAATGTTCATCTTGTTTATCTTCAAAAACTTGTTCATCATTGATATTCTTAAATTTGATCATTATGCATCTGGAATTTTCAAACTTTTTGTTTTGTTTTGTTATTTGTGGATTCTCTATTAAAACTTTGTTATCTATCTTTAGAAGTTTTTATTTTCAGAAGTATACTAATTCCTGAATTATAGTATCCATTTTTTTTCCATTTTCCTATGGGAGCCTTATGAACTTTGATTTTTCATAAATTTTAAAAATATTTTCCAATTGTGTGTAATGGTAGTTTTCAATATTCATCCTTTTGCAAACTTTTGAATTCACATTTTTCTGTCATCCTCCCTTTCCTCCTCCCTATCCATGGCAGTGAACAATCTGATATGGGCTATACATGAGCAATTCATGTTTAACATATTTCAATATTAGTTATGCTATGAAAGAAGAATTAGTAGGAGGAAAAAACCAGGAGAAAGAAGGAAAAATCATAAAAGAAATTTTTAAAAAGTGAAAATTGTATGCTTTGCTCTGCATTCAGACTCCATTGTATTTTATATGGAATGTGGATGAGATTTTCCATAACAGGTTTAAGAATTATCCTTTGTTACTAAACTACTGAGAGAAGCTATGTTCATCATAGCTGATCATCTCACAATATTGCTGTTAATGTGTATAATGTTCTCTAGGTTCTGATCACTTCGCTTATCATCAATTCATGCAAGTCTTTAAATTACTTTTGAATAACATAACTTAAAGCTTAGTCACTTTGACACAAATTTATTTTTAAAATTCTGCTTTCTGTTTTTTAATGTCAAATTTATCTACATTTTTTTGGGAGGGTCCAAATCTGTTAATATCTCTTTCATTTCTTTTGAGAGATTATCCATCCTGGATTAAATGATTTCCTCATTTGCTAAAACGTTTTTAAATTTTGCATTGCTAACACTAATTTTTGACAAATTTATCCCTAATTAATTTCATTGTGAATTTTATTCCTCTTTTGAAAACTATTTTGCTGATTCTCCTTGTTTTTCAATGATCTCTTGGTTTTGTCTTTCTTAAGGTGTCATTGATTTATTTATTTTCTTTCATATTATAATATTTGCTAAGAAACCATATCTACTTTAAGGTTTACTAAAATTCTACTTTATTTTTAATGATACTCTTTGTTCCTCTGTTTTGTTATCTGAGTTTTATTGATTCTTTTTCTTGTGACATCTTTGTTATTTAAGTCCTTTTTCTTTTATTCTTGACACTTTCTGATTCTGTCCTATTTACTTATGAAGAGTACTTTGGGGGCGGCTAGTAGATAAAGCACTGACCTTGGAGTCAGGAGTACCTGGGTTCAAATCTGGTCTCAGACACTTAATAATTACCTATCTGTGTGGCCTTGGGCAAGCCACTTAATCCCATTTGCCTTGCAAAAACCTAAAAAAAAAAAAGAGTACTTTGAGGATAGGCTAAAAAGTTTCCCCCCCACCACCTCAGGCAGAGGTATTTAGAGTTCACTAGACTGGATCCTTGTCAGAGTAAATTTCTTCTGCTTCACTTTTTTTTTTTTGGCAAGGCAATGGGGTTAAGTGACTTGCTCAAGGTCACACAGCTATGCAATTATTATGTGTCTAAGGCAGGATCTGAACTCAGGTCCTCCTGATTCCAGGTCTGGTGCTCTATCCACTATGACACCTCGTGGTCCCCAGAGTAACCTCTTGAGTTGAGATCTTGCCCCTTACCTGGATTTGTTATCTTACCTTCTGATCTGACATAATCAACCATGCTGGTGCCCCTTCCAGTTTCTCTTTTGTACTTCGTTCTGTCATGTTAACTGGACAGAATCAATTCCTGTCATGTCTTGTTGAATAATTAGGTGGGAAATATTCTTTTTCAGACACAAGAGCATCAAGAAGGCTTACCTTATTACCAGGACCTATACATAAACCATTGATTTTGCTTATTGTTTTGCTTCAGGGATTCTAAGCACAGTGAGGGAGAGGTGCTGAATAAGACCTTTTGGGATTAAGAGTTCTCTAGAGTTAATTAATAAATTTTTTTTAACATATCCAGAGATTTTGTCTTTTCCTGTGGATTTATCAATAAGTACTCTATATCTGGCACATAATTCTTTCACATATGCACCTGAGGGGGTTTATGTAAAGTTACTAATCAGCTATCTTCCTGGTCACCCAATCATTCCAATTCCCTTTCAAGAGGATAATTGCTATAGTTCGGGAAGGCCAATTATACAACAGAATGGCAAGTCACTACTAGAAATAATATCAGCTATTTGTATGAACTCTTGTGGTCAGTACTATTCTCATTCTGACACTGCTAGAATGTATTGTTTTTGAAGGATTAAGGAAGTTCTTTAAAAGGGTAGAATTGGGTGGGTCAGCATTGCATCATCTGGTTTAACTACTGGCAAAAGGTATCATTTTAGTTCCCCAATAATTTAATGAGGGAAATTTAGAATAACATTATCTCAATTTAGCTATAATTTCAAGTTCTTATGAACCTAGTGATAAAACTTAATTTTAAAGCCAAAACTTCTTAAAATATATTTTGATTAATGTTATTTTTTTTTTGGATATGTAGAAGTACTTTTTTCAGTATGGGAATTTTCTAAACATGAAATGTTTAGAATCATATTCAATTGTAAATTCACATGAAATGTCCCTTTTAAATAATATTTTCTTTCCACAACAGGAAGAAGAAATGTTTGGATTATGTTCCTATCAGGTTAGAAGTCTTTTATTTCATATAGCACAATGTTTTCAGGCTTTAAACTATATTATAAAACTTGAATGCTGCTTCCTTTATTTTCACATTCACTTAAATAGAGATGATAGTGCTTAGCACAGAGGGAACATAATAAAGCTGGTCTTTATCAAGTTTTTAACCTATAAGGAGATGTATTTTCATATGAGATCATATGTCATTAAGTAAATGCTTATGTTTTTCAGGTTAAAGAATAAAAATTTACTACTTTTTCATGATAAGGAATAATGTAGATACTAGGTCTAATTGTTTACTTTGTTGTAAAATAAACCTAGACCTTCCTTAGGTCATAATTCCATCAATGCCCTCTAAACTTTGTGTTTGAAATGATACTTTTCTGGAAGACCCAATCAAAAAAGTTCATCAGTCTTGTCTCACTATTATAGAGTAGCTGCTTAGATTAAGACTTAACATAGGAACATAACCATTTTGCCTGTGAGACTTAAATAGCTGCAATTCTTCACATCCCACAATAAAAATTAAAGAGTCAATTACATAATATATGTTTGTAATACTATCTCAGTACACTATTGATAAAATGCTTCAACTTTACTAGCCTGGTTTATGATATCACTGGTGTTTATTAATTTAATTCAGTTAAAATCTCTCTACTCCTCAGCTTTTTCTTCTGTAAAATCAAGTGGTTCACCTTAATAGCCTCTGAGGAAAATATACAGTTCTAAAGCCATGATCTTATTATCCTATTCTTGATAATAATATTATGAACTCACTTTGATTAGTTAAAATTACCTAGAAACATAGACAACTAAGTAACACACTCATTTTGGAAAAAAATCTCATGATGAATTTTCTGAAATGTCAAGAAGTGTATTGGAGAAATTCACATTGCAGTAAAACTCATATTTATTATTTTTCTCTCAGAGCAAGTTAACATTTACTCAGCAATGACTTTATTATTCTAAACACAGAGCAAAAGGAGTATTCATGAAAAGTGCTGGAAATGCTAGATAAGTTTTCTGTGACTGGCAGTGCCAATGCACTGAAGTTATCTTGAAGCTAATGCTCCCTTATTATTTTTTCTTGTTGCTAAAAGGGACATCTATTAATGGAGAGGCAAATTTGTGTTAAAGAATTAATTATTTCATTTTTGTATTCATCATCATAAATCTGTCCTCCTTTACTTAGTAAAAGGGAACATGAGTTCAGACCAAAAAATATCCTTGAACATTAGAAGAAGCTTTTACCTTTAAGAAAAGTAGACATGGATGTCAGTAATGGAATGGAAGGGATAAAGGGCACAGGCTAAAACCAGTTTTGAGTTCCTACATGCCACATACACCCCTCAATCTGCCCCTGCTGTGTTAGTCCTTAGTCATTCCTGTACTGAGCCCACCAACTGAGCTTTATTATACCAATTAGAAAGGTGACCTTTTAAAGTAACCAGTGACATTTATTTATTTATTTTGCAATGAGACAAGTGCAAAGCTGAATATGGTGAACATTCTAAGTGGAATAGAGAAGTCAAATAAACGCAAATTCCCTGGTGATTTTTGGAAAATGTTCCCAAATCTTTATCATTGACCATTAACAAAGACGAACAAAACTTATGGAAATAGCAACCAATATGGTGCCATTTAAAGTTGGCTTTAATCTGAAAAGCATCAAATGAAATTCAGTGAAATCAGAATCATGCTGTATCTCTTGAAGAAGATATAATATCATATTTGTTTATTCATTTTTTCAGTTTTTGTCTGACTCTTGGGTATTCCATCTGGTGTTTTCTTGGCAAAGCCACCGTCATTCCTTTCCAGATCATTTTAGAGATGAGAAAACTGAGGCAAATAAGGTGAAGGAATTTGCCCAGGATCAAACAGCTAGTAAATGTCCAAGGACAGATTTGAACTCTGGAAGATGATATTTCCTGATACTAGGCTTGACACTCAATCCACTATGCCAATTAGCTGCCCACAGTACCATACTCCACCATAATGAATTTGGGAAGACTTGTATGAAGGGATGCAGAAAGAAGAAAGCAATTTATATAATGATCTTAGTAATATAAAAGAAGTCTGCATCGAAAGTATCTAATTGTAACTTAAGATGGGTGGGTGTAGCATGTTCTCTCTTTTTAATAGTGACATGTTAGATTATAGCTGTGGAATGGGTCAAATTCTTATACATGGGTAATATACTTATTTTGTATAACTTATACCTATTATTGTTATGATGATTATAATAAATCAACCAATGGATATTTATAAAGATCCTATTATGTGCAAACTAATCATTAAAAATACAAAAAGAGTAAAATGACAGTCCTTGCCTTCAAAGGAGCTTCTAATGGGGGAAGAGCTGGGAGTTGTATTGAGATTGACAAATGCTAACTAGGTAGAAAAGCAATTTAATTTTGAATTAAAAAATCATGTTATTACATTGGAAAAGTCATTCATTTATTCAGTCATGGTGCCATTTAAGAATTTATGCTTAAAAATTATGAAAGTCTAGAAGAATTTATTATTTTATGGAAAAATTCAAATGTACACGCATACATGTATATGTATATATTAACATAAACACATTTGTTAAGCACCTTGGTGTGAGGAATAGAATTTGAGCTATTTTCAGAAATATAAGTAGAAAACCCAATTCATCTTTGTTATAAAGTTATGTTTGTAAACCTATAAGCTCACTATAGTCTTTGGTAATGATTGATTAAGCTTTTGATGTATAGAGGAATACCTTTTGATAAACACCTATAACAAGAAGAGACACTTAGAGAAGAAAAAACTTCCATTTACTGTCATACTTTAACAAACTTAAAATATTCCAGAGTGTATTGAGATGAACTAGCCATGTTATCTGTAGTTTCAGGAGGAAGAGGAACATAGAAAAGTGGCAGGTAATTAGAAGTGATTAAATAGTGACTTGCTAGTTATTTGATTCCTACTTTAGACCCTCAGGAAGAAGACATCCTGGACTAGCTTCTATTTGTATGAGAAATATGCAGGAATTTGCTAAATGTCAAATCCAAGGAAGCTTAGTATTAAATTATCACCAAGTCAAAGCACAAAAAGCTGGTAGGGTCACCATAAATTCTCACCATGACCTCTAATCTTTCAACTTTTGCTTCGTTCTTAGGTTATCACGCTTGCACTTTTTCCCCTGGTTGAATCAGTTCAATGCTACATTGCACATTTCTTAAAGACCTTTGAACCCTTATCCTACTGAAGATCTTGTCCTGCCAATCCTCAGTTTTAGATTACTTCCACCATCTCTGCCTTAATTCATTCTAACATTTTACTAAACTAAACTGGAGAAAACCATGAAACCATGTTGAAAGAGTATAATAAGGAGAATAAAATTATGCTATATAATCTCAATTGGACCATCACTAAAAGCAATCCTTTTGCACTTCCTTACTCACATCAGAAGTCTTTTCCAAATTCTCACATCTCTCCTCACAGTTCCAATAGTCTTCCTTCTTTACCATATCAGCCAAGAACCTAGCCTTATGTTTTACTGAAAAAAAGTTATTTTCTCAGAATTCTCTCTTTTCCTTTCCTCTTCATCAGATATAATATGCATCTTTCACTACCCTTCTCTGTTTCCCATGTCAAAGCAAACCCGTTTACAAGCACAAAGGATTTAAGAATTACTTATCTAACCCTAAATTCTCTCTGAATTTTCTAAATATATCTTCATGTACATATCTCAGACTAGTTGCTCTGTAATCATCTTAAACTCAGGATATTTTTTTATAGGTTTTTGCAAGGCAAATGGGGTTAAGTGGTTTACCCAAGTCCACACAGCTAGGTAATTATTAAGTGTCTGAGACTGGATTTGAACCCAGGTACTCCTGACTCCAGGGCCGGTGCTTTATCCAATGTGCCACCTAGCCACCCCAAAACTCAAGATTTCTAAAACTGAACTCACTATACTTTCCCACAAATTCTCTTTTTTCCATATTTCCCCATTCCTATTGAAGTCATCATTAGTCTTCCTAGCAACCTAAATGTCATTCATATTTGAGGCTCTCTCATCTCCCACTTCCAGTCTGTTGCTAATTTCTATTCATTTTAGCTTTGTGTCATCTCTCAATATTGATTTGCGTAAGATGCTAAGTTTCACATTCTTCTGCCTCCTTCCTTTCTCTTCTCATTCCTCACAAGAGCAAGTAATCTAATATAAATTATATGTGTAAAATTATGTTTAACATGTTTCCATATTAGAAAAAATGGGAGAACAACCACGAGAAAGAAAAAAACAAAACAAATTTTAAAAAGTGAAAGTATGCTTTGGTCTACATTTAAACTACATTTTTTTTTCTTCTGGATGTGACTGGCATTTTCCATCACAAGTCTTTTAGAATTGTCTTTGATCATTGAATTGCTGAGAGGAGCTAAATCTACTATAGTTGATCTTCATACTATTGTTGCTATTAATGTGTACAATGTTGTCCTGATCCTACTCACTCCACTCAGCATTAATTCATGTAAGTCTTCCCAGGTTTTTCTGTAACATCTCTCAATGGGACTCCTTTTCTCTGACACTGTCTCCTAATACTGCAGGCTCCCATCACTTCTTTTTTGGATTTGTGCAATAATATGCTGTCTCATGTCTTTTCTCACTTCAGTTCATTCTTTACTTAGTTGTCAAAGTGATCTTTGCAAAACACAAATTTGATCCTGTCATTATTCTATTTAATAAATTCTAGTGGCTCCCTATCACTTCCAGCATAAAATATAAAATTCTCAATTTGGCATTCCAAAGCCCTAATCAACTTCATCCACTCCTATCATTCCTGTCATTTTTATCTAGTCTAGTTTCCCATGTAATTTGGCATCCAATGACACTAACCACCTTTATATTCCTCTCAGTACACCTTCTAACTCCAGATCTTGGAATATTTGCAGGCATTGCTTCATGTCTTTGATAGTCTCATTTCTCATCTCTACCTTCTGGCTTCCCTAACTTTAAGCTCCAACTAAAATATCATCTTTTATAAGAACCCTTGTCTGATTTCCCTTAATACTAGTGTCTCATTTCTATTGATTTTCTCTAATTTTTCTTCTTTATATCATATACACTGTTATTTGCATATTATCTTCCCCATTACACTGTTCCTTGAAAATATATTTTTAGTCTTTCTTTCATTACTGACTCTTTAGACTTTTCTCTGCTGTCCTATTAACACTCCTTCATTCCACATACCACACCCCCATTTCCTTTTATGAATATTCTTCTATTAGAATATAAATATAAATTAGAATTATAAATCAAAATAGATTAGAGACTTTTTATTTTTTTGCTTCTATTTGTATTTTTATTCCCAGTACTTAGCACAGTATTAAATGTGGCACATGGCTGGTTGGTTGGTTGGTTGGTTCTTGTTCTTCATTATTGAAGAAGACCAAAATGACATTTGAGACAAATTACATATCCTACTGTGGCTGATTAGACCAATATGAGCTCAGAATGCTCTACCATAGGTCAGGTCCAATAATCCATGTGAACACCTGGGGTGAGTACTCTAAACTTACATATGTCACATTTCCTTTGAGCTGCTTTAATTCTGCCCTTCTTATAGAGTGCAGCACCCTCACTGATGAGGGCACACCATGCTGGGTGGTCCTCTGGTGCGCCACCGGTGTGTCAGTGTCTCCCATGCTGCACAATCAATTCTAAAGTTCTTCAGAGAGACCTTCAAGAATGTCCCAGTATCACTTCTTCTGATCCCTTTGTGAGTGCTTGCCCTGTGTGAATTTTTCATAGAATAGTATTTTTGGCATTCTAACAATATGCCTGCTAGTTGGCATAGTGAATACAGTACTGGCCTTGGAATTAGGAAGATGGGAGTTCAAATCTAATCTCAGGCATTTGACTCTTATCAGCTGTGTGACCTTGGAAAAGTCATTTAACCCTTCTTGCCCCACATCCAGGGCTATCTCCAGTTGTCTGATTTTTATCTGGCCACTGGATTCAGTTGGCTCTGGATGAGAGACTGACACTGGTGACTTAGCACAGCATCCTCTCACTCAAATCCAATTCACATACTTGTCTCCACATCAGCTCCCCAATGTTGTGGTCTTCTTCAAAAATGAAGGACAAACAATATTATAATATACCCAGCCCATCATAGATTCACTTTCTGTAGTAATATTGAAATGCTAGGCAAGTTAACTCAAGAAAGGAGCTCAGTGTCTGGTATCTTCTCCTTTCAGGTGTTCTTCAGTACCTTCTTAAGACAATTTACATGGAAGCAATTCAGTTTCCTTACATGGAATTGGTAGACTGTTCAGGTTTCACAGGCATATGGCAATGAGGTCAGCACAATGGTTCTGTAGTCCTTCAGTCTGATAATCAGTCTAATACCTCTTCTCTCCTACACTTTCTTTTGGTGTCACCCAAATACTGAGCTAGCTCTGGCTATGTGTGTGTGTCAACTTCATAGTCAATGTGAACCTCCCTGGAAAGGACACTGTCAGGATAAGTGAACTTGTCCATAGCTTCTCCATTTGCTGTCACTGATGGTTCCACATATGGATGGTGTGGTGCTGGCTGACGGAGCACCTGTGTTTTTGTGATGCTAATTGTTAGACCAAAATTAGCACAAGCAGTACAGAATCGATCCATACTCTGTTGCATCTCATTTTCAGAGGCTGCATTGAATGCACAATCATCTGCAAACAGAAGACCATGCATCAACACTTGCTTCACTTTGTTCTTGACTTGTAGCCTTTTCAAATTGAAGAATTTACCATTAGTGCAGTAGCACTTAACGATTGCTTGTCTTCACTTGATTCTTTTAGATCCTGATTTCCACCTTACAAGTGTTTCCATATTTCCTTGAATCTTTTATATTCACCATTCCTTAGAGTGCAATCATATTTGATGATATTCATCAATCAACAAGCATTATTTGGTGCCTGCTAAGCTTCAGACTCTGGGGAGTCAAGTCAAAACTGAATTATCTGTTTATAAAGAGTTTATATGCTAACTTTTACAGGTACTGTCAATTCTGAAATACCTACAAAGAGTTCAGTAACATGCCAGTTGAATAGAACATAGCAATACTAGTCAAGGCAGTGACCAGGATATCCAGGACACCAGAAAATTGACTCTGAGAAGATAAGAGAACACGTCCTAGGAAAAAACAAACTGAACTTAGAAGCTGATAGAGAATGATTTGAGTTGCAATTCAACTCATAGCAAACTTTGTGAGGATCTTCAAAAGAGAAAAAGAGGAAGAAGACTCTAGTTGTGGCATTAGTCATTTGTTTCCTGGATGTTTGTTTTACTACTGTTGAAGTATAAGTTCATGCCCACTCTTCCTCTCAATATTTGGATTCTGTGAATATTGATGTGGGAGTGTGCCCCTAGTACTGAGTCCAATGCTTTGTAGCTTACATCCTTGCTATGTTATTTGTGCAAATGTCTTTACTAAAAAACAAGAAAAAATCAAAAAACAGTCTACTGATTGATAAAGGAAAAAATACACTGGTGGACTCTGTGTAAGCTAGTGTTTAGGAAGAAAAATATCCACATGTTTACTCCTAGAATCCTAGGAGTAGTGCCAGATATACCCCTGGGGACTCATCTTGCCAAAGGTGATGTGTTTAGTTAGTTATATCCAAGGGTGTATCAAACTTAAAAAAAATAGAGGCACAAATGGAAGAGAGCATAAATCTAATTCTTGTAATTTTAAATGTATAGAAAAAATGTTCTAATAAAATTAAAGAAAATGACAAAATAAATAAGAAAAATTCCTTAAATTCCTTGCTTATACAAAACACAACTAAGAAGCAAAGAGCTTTATACAGATTAAGAATGAGAGACTGGAACAAAATTTCAATGCATCAGATAAATTTAAAAAATAACATTCTAAAAAATTAGAAAAATTAAAAATAACAAAAAACAACATCAATAGAAATGAACAAGGAAATTGTTTGATGCGTAAAAGAAACATAATGAACAAATATTAATATTAAATATATATATACACCAAGTGGAAGAGCATCTAAAATTTTTTACATTTAATTTTAATTTTATTTTTCTCAATTATTTATAAATACTTTTTAAAATATTCATTGTTTAAAATTTTGAGTTCTATATTCTCCCTCTCCCTTTGCCCCTCTCCTAAGCTCTGCTGGAGAATGCAAGCAATTTAATATAATTTTATTTGTGCAATTATGCAAAACATTTTTATATTTGTTGTGTTGCAAAAGCTATCAACAGCAGAAAAACAACAACAACCCAAGAGTAAGAAATTTTTAAGTGTAGTTCAATCTGCATTCAAAATCCCTAAGCTATTTTTCAGATAGTATTTTTCATCATAAATTATCTGAAATCACCTTACATATTTGTATTGCTAGAATAAATCATTGATGATTATCCTTATAATACTGATATTTCTGTGTCCAATGTTTTCCTGGTTCTATTCATTTCCCTTTGCTTCAGTTCAATCAATTCCCCTCAAACAGTTATCATTTTTTTCTCTTATGTTACCAAATCTGAATGATTTGTTGTTTTAATTTACAGATCTCTAATCAATAGTGATTAAAGTATTTTTCTCATGTGATTATAAAAGGCTTTGATTTCTTTTCTTGAAAACTGCTTGCTCTTATTCTTTGATCATTTATCAATTGGGTAATGACCTGTATTCTTACAAATTTGATTCAGTTCTTTATAGATTTGAGAAATAAAGCCTTTATTAGAGAAACTTGCTACAAAATCCTCCTTTCCCATTTTCTTTACCTTGAAATCTTGATTGCTTCATTTTGGTTGGGGTAAAAATTTTAATTAGATATAATCAAAATTATTCATTTTACATCATGTACTCCTCTCTTGTTTGGTCATATTTTTTCCCTTATCCATAAATCTGATGGGTTAAATAGTCCATGCTCTTCTGATTTAATTATATCAAAATTATTTTGGCCTTTTCTTGGTATACAATGTGACATATTGGTTTCTACTTAGTTTCTACCAAACTGTTTTCCAATTTTCCCCTTCTGTTTTTGTCAATTAGTGAGTTTCTGTTCCTATAGCTTGAATCTTCAGTTTTTGCAAACACTAAATTTCTTTGGTTATTACCTATTGAATTTATGTACCCAACTACTTTACTGTTCCACTGCTCCATTTCTTATCTAGTACCATAGTATTTTGATGATTACTGTTTTATAATAAAGTTTGAGATCTGGTAAGTCCAAGTTACCTTCTTTCAGTTTCTTTTCATTGATTCCCTTGATAATCTTGACGTCTTGTCCTTTGAAATGAATGTGTTATTATTTTTTTGTAGTTTTATATAATAATTTTTGGGGTGATTTTATTTGTATGGAATTAAATAAGTAAATTACTTCTGGTGGATTTGTCATTTTTATTATATTGACTTCACCTACCCAAGAGTAAAATATTTGGTAGAATTCACTTGTAAATATTTCTTGTCCTGGAAATTTTTTTCCTTAGGAGTTCATTTATAATTTGTCTAATTTCTTTTCCTAAACTACAACAATTTAATTATTCTATTTTCTATTTTTATTAATCTGTACAATTTATATTTTTGTAAATATTCATCTGGTTCTCTAAGATTGTTGTCAGATTTATTAACATACAATTGGACAAAATAGTTCTAAAATTGCTTTAATTTCTTACTCATTTATAGTGAATTAACCCTTTTCAATTTTGATAATGGCAATTTGTTTTTCCTTCTCTTTTTTTTTAAAATAAAGTCAGATTAATCAGTGTTCTATACATTTTTTCCCATAAAACTAGCTCCTAGTTTTATTTATTACTTCAATGCTTTTCTTACTTTCAGTTTTATTAATCTTTTTTTTTATTTTCAGGATTTCAAATTTGGTGTTTCAGTGGGAATTTTTAAGTTGTTCTTTCTCTAGGTTTTTTAGTTGCATGCCTCTCTCTTTTTTTTCCTTGATGTAAGCATTTAGAGATATAAATTTTACCCAAAGTAATGCTCTGATTACATCCCATAAATAATTGTTGTCTTGTTGTCATCATTCTCTGTAATGACCTTCTTTATTATAGCTAAGATTTGCTTTTTGACCCACTCATTCTTTAGAATTAGATTATTTCTTTATTGTTATTGTCTTTTTTATCATTCATGTACAACTCTTAGTGACCCCATTTGGAGTTTTTTCACATAGATAATAAAATGTTTTTTCTTTCTAAATCATTTTACAGAAGAGGAAAATGAGGAAAACAGAGTTAAGTGATTAGCTCAGGATCACACAGACTATAAGTTCTGAGCCCAAATTTAAACTCAGTAAGAGAGGTCTTCCTGATTTCAGACTTCTATTCACTACACATCCTAACTGTCAGATCATTAGGTTATTTAATTTCTAATTAATTTTTATTCTACAACCCTTTGTTGAATATAATTTTTATTATATTATTATCTGAAAAGGATGCATTTAATACTTATGCTTTTATGCATTTAGTTGTGAGGGATTTTATGCTCTAACGCATCTAAATTCATTAAAAGAAAACTTGAAAAGATACACTTACTGAATAGTAGTTGGGGTTTTGTATGCTTATCTTTCAAAGATGAACAAATACCACAGAAAAATAGACAAAAGAAAATTATTATATTAGAATGAATGTCGAAAGATTTATGGTATCTTCTTAATGAATCCCTTAAAGAATATACTTGTTTCTCATCACTAATAGTATTTAGAGAAATAGATCATATAGTTTGGACCCAGAAATTTTAAATAAATTTAAGCATGCAGGAATAATAAACAGATTTTTATAGAATAATATTATTATAAAATAATAATGTTTATCAATTCAATGATTATAATGAAGAGATGCAGATTTAGATGAAGATGTAATAAAGAAATTATGAAGAATTAATAAGTAAAAGAACAAATTATAGAACTAATAAATCATTTTTGAAGATAATGACCATATACCAGAGTTCCTTGTATGCATCTAAAAGAATCCTTGGGGGAAAGAATAGTATTTTAAAAGCAAAAATAACTTTAAATTAAGATGAATAAGCACAAACAAAAAAGTGGATAATTGAATGGAATAAATAATTTAATATTTAGAAAGCATAAAAATGCCCTAAGAAAACATAAATTTTGAAATTTTAAAGAGGAGAAAATTGGAAACCAAATAATAATATAGAACTTTATTTTTCTAAGTAAAGAGGTGGTTCTTTGAAAGCAAAATTGACATTCAATTACACAATTGATCTTGAAAAGAGAAGTTAAATAAAAATAATTCTATAAATATCAATGAATAAGATCAACACAGAATTATAAGAACCTACTATATATAATTAAATGCCAACCTAAAAGAGAATTCAAAATAAGAAGAAAAATATAAAATATCCAACATAACAGTACAAGTAAATATTAAAGAATTCATTTTCAGCAAAGGAAATTGAATCATTCATAATAGAAATACTCAAGAAAAAACTTAAATCCCTGGTACAGATGGAGAATTCTATACAACTTTAAAAGAAAGAATTACTTTACTACATGAATTATTCTTCAGAACTGAAAAAAGAAAGCACATTACTATTTTTTTATGACACAAAACAGTTCTGATACCAAAACCAAAGTAAAAAACAGAAGACAACTATAGAATATCATTAATAAATATTCAAAAACTTAAATATTGGCAAAATATTATTGAAATTTATTCAAAAAGTAATTCATTATAGTCAAAATAGATTTATATCAGGTCACAAGGATAATCATTGGTAAAAACAATCTAATTAATCACATTGAAAAGAAAATCATTCCTAATTATCAATAAAGATTTAAATTCTTTGACAAAGTATAATTTTCTTTTATATAAATAAACAAAAAATGTAAGACACGTATGGAGGAATCTTTTTAATACAACAAAGATTTCTATCTAAAGTAAAATTCTATTATCATATTCAGCAAAGAAACACTACAAACCTTGCCACCAAATGGATAAGTAAATTAGATATGCCACCTTTCTTCATTGTTATTTTATATAGTTCTAGAAATGCTTACAATAACAATAACAATAACAATAACAATAACAACAAGGGGAAAACATTGATTGCATACACATAGTCAAAGATAGCTAAAACTATTCCTATTTGTTGATATCAAGATGGTTTAGAAAAACCCTAGGAAATCATCAAAGGAGTAATTGTGATGATTGCTAACTTCAGTAAGTTACCCTCAGTAAGGTCGTAAGTTAAATCTACAAAAGTAACAAAAAAAAATTCTCATCAAAATCCAGTAGATGATAATAGAAAGGGAAGTCTAATTACAGTTACTAAGAAATGCATTAAAAATCTTCTAACCTATCAAAACAAATGCCTATACAAGAAAATTATGAAATACTCTTTTTAAAAAATAAAGGACAAATTAATTAGAAAAATATTAAATGCTCCTGGCTGCATGTCATTATTATAAAAATAGCAGTATTAACAGTGTTCATTTACAGATTTAGTGTCAATACAAACTCCAAAAGGATGCTCTATGGAGATATATAGAACAATTAAAAAAATTTATTAGGAAGACAAAAGATCTAGAATATCAAGGAAAATGTTCAAAAAGATAAGAGTGAAAAATAAGAGGGTAATGGCATTTCCAGACCTCCAATTAAATTGTAACACCATAATCATTAAAATAATTGCATTTTAAAAATTTGAAAAGTAGATCAATAGAACAAATTAGATAAGTAAGACTCATAAGTAATTAAATTCAATAGCTTAATGTTCAACAATGAATTACTAAAATAGCTAGAAAATAATTCTGAAGAAATTTTCTAACAACAGCTCACACCATATATATGGTAACAAATATAAAATCATACAAAATTTTCTGAAAGAACTAATGGGCAAACGTAATTCAATAACCATCTGGTCATGAATATTAAGTGAGGCATAAAATAGGGAGATATGTGTTTGCTAAAAGTATGTGTCATTGCCATGGAATAGTCTAGAGAAGAATTCAGATAGAAGGGGCATTTTCATATGGCGGTGATATCCTCTAGATATCCCTATTTATAAATGATATGTTGTTTTCATCAAGTTCTAAGATAATACAGTCTTCTAGAAGATTTTTAATACAAAAATCCACCTATGGTAAATCAAGTTCACAGAAAATATGTATTTTGGAGATTATTATAAAAACTAAGGGATTGAAAGTCTATGGAGACAATCCAACAAAAACTATAATTTTTACAGAAACTGCTAATAATCAACTGCATCTAAAGTCAATAGGTGAGAGAAAACAGATTTTATTGATTTCTCCTGTGACAAATTATTATTTTTTAGTGTCAATATACTTTTGGTGATATTATATGGGTATGGAAATTTATTGTAAAGATTAGTCTATTGATAAGCCCTAATTGATAGAAGTGACTCCATGTTCAATGACTCATTGACCTCTTGATGTACCTGGAAGTTCTTATATGCTCAATAATTGATTTAATTAGTTTCATTTTGGTAATGACTACAAAACTCTACTGATCAAAATTGGTTTAACAAACATCAATTAGTCCATGTGAATAAGATTGGTAACCTTTCCTAATCACAATGTATCACATTTGATAGAGGGGTTTTACACTCTGAATCATCAGCTGATTGATTGCACTAAAGTTATGTTTTCAGTCTTTGTGAATCTGTAAAGCTACAACAATAAGGTATAACTTAAGAGATCCAGAGTTCTGGGATCTTGATTGGGATAGAAAATTCCACTGTATATATATGTGTACCACTGCTTGTGTTTACATATGAGTCTTTAGGGATGGAGAGTCAAATACTCTCATGTCTGTAAGTAATAAACTCCCTGACTTATGATTGAAGCTGAGTCTTCTCCTTATATCACCCACGATCTCCTCACAATAGCCTTGTGAGTAGCATAGTGTATGAGGAATTAACTTTTTAATTCACAAGGACAATAGAGAGGTTTGTATAGTTTTTGAGCAGGCTACAACACATTTTCATGAAGAATTGCTTAAGAAAAGAAAAATAAATTCTCAAGGAAATTATGATGAAATGGATATGGACTAGTCAAGTAATAAGAATGAAGGATAATTAATATCTTAAAAAGAAAGAATTATAAATGAACAACTGTGGAGGATTTGTGTTAAGATATGAACTAAAAATTGCATAAGAGATTATTGAGACTAATAAGAATACTTACCTATATTAATGAAACCACAAATTCAATAAAATAATTAAAGATAAACTGCATAGTGAAATACTGAAAAAAGTACTGAATATTATTTATATTTATATATTATTTATATATATTTATATTTATATATATTATATTTATATATTATTTATATATATCAATATTTATATTGATAACTACTCTTTGGAATAAATTTTTTGGGGGCAAGGCAATGGGGTTAAATGACTCAGCCAAAGTCACATAGTTAGGTAATTATTAAGTGTCTCAGGCTGGATTTGAACTCAGGTCCTCTTGACTCCAGGGCTGGTCCTCTATTTACTGCACCATCTAGCTTCCCTTGGAATAATTTTTGAGCTTCAGTAATGACAAACCCATTTAATTCTTTCTTTATTTCACTATTTCCTTTGATACTCTTTAACTTTTCTTCCTCCAGAGAATTGTATTATTTTTCACTCTATTTTTAAATACCCTCTTAACAACTTGAGTGAAATAGTACATATATTAAATATTCTAAATTTTCTTAATTCCTATAATTTTTAAAAATTTTACCCATAAAAGTTTTAGCATATTAATAAACTTAGTATCAGTTATTCTAAGAGATTTGTACTATTTTAAAAGAAATTCATTTTCTTATCACTTTATTTTTCATAATTATGCATAAATGATAATTATTTTGTAGATTTATTTTGCAAGCAACTATTTCCATCAAAACTTTTGAATTTCCAGACTTTGCCACCATTCACCAACATCTTGTCTTACCCTAGAATTTCCATCAGTGCCTGGGGCTTCCTTGCCATGAAATATCAAATTACTCTTCAGCCTTCTCATCCTCCACTAAGTCAGCTTGCATCTTCCATTATTGAGTTACTCCTATGAGCTCCATTTTGTTTATGAGACCTAGGCTAACATTTATTCCACTTCTCATTCTGCTTCTGACTTGCTGGACTTTGATACCATGCCCAGTGAGGGATCCCTCATCCCCTTTTCAACTCCCTTCTACATGTTATCTTCCCACATTAGAATTAAACTCCTTGAAGACAGAGATTATCTTTCTTTCTTTTTTTTAAAGTCTTTATATCTCAAGGGCTTACCATAGTGTCTGGCACATTATAATCCCTTAATAAATGTTTCTTGTCTTTATTAGATTTTTTTTGTTTGTTTACTATATAGGATTTTCAATATTACCTACAAGTAATTTTAATTTTACTGTCTTTTCCTATGCACATTGTATTTTTTATTGTTTTTATTGTTTTATTGTCATAACTAGCATTTCTATGACCGTATTAGATACGGTAGGCATTCTTACTTCACCCTGATTGCTTTTGCAATATTTCTCATTATGTTTTTAGCTCTCTGTATTTTAGATTTTTTTTTAGCAAAATGTATACATGAGCATTATTTGGAAGTTTTTTTCTGAATATAGTTGTGATTCTTTTTCTTTCACTGTTATTAAATTTTTTAATAGTTTCACAATGTTGAGCCACTATTGCATTACTGGCATAAATTTGATCAAACAAATGTTTTGCTATAATTCCTTTGATATTATTAGAAAAAAACAGTCTAACACATTCAGTGGTCTGTGGTTTTGTTGATTTGGGAGCTCCCTCCATTAAGATAGATTTCAACCTGTTCCTCCTAATTTTTCCTAATTTTCTGTTTTCTGTCTAATCTTGGCTAATTGATTTTATTTGTACAACACTTTTTTAATTTAATGTAATTGAAATTATCCATTTTACTCATCACAATGCTTTCCATTTTGTTTGTTTATAAATTGTTTTCCTAACTAAATCTTATAGATAATATATACCATATTCTTCCATTTTTTATTATATTTTCCTTTTTATTAAGTTCATCTATCCATTTTGACTTTACCTTTATAAATTGTGTAAGACATTGGTTTATGCTCAGTTGTTGTCACACTGCTTTCTATCTTCCTAACATTTTTTTAAGACCAAATAATGAATTCTTATCCCTAAAGTTTAAATCTTTACTTTGTCAAACACAGTTGCCATAATCATTTGCTACTGGATATTTTTGCTTATTTTGTTTGAACGATCTACCTTTTTATTTCTTTAATAGTACTCCAAAATTTGATAATTTCTGTTTACCTTAATTTAAGACCCAATACTGGTAAATGACTTTCCTTTACTTTGTATTCATTAATTCCTTTGATATTCTTGACTTTTTGTTCTTCCAAATGAATTTCATGATTATTTTTTCTAGGTCAAAATAATTTTTGATAATTTAATTGTGATGGCATTGAATAAATAGGATTAGATAAAATTGTTATTTAGTCTATGTTGGCTTTTTCTACTCATGAATAGTTAATATTTTCCAATTATTTAAATATTTATTGATATAATCATATTTTTGATCCTTTTGTTATTGATATGGTCAATTATGCTTATAGCCTTTCTAATATCAAACTAGATTTGTATCAAGTGTTGTATATTTATGTTCATGTGATTCCTGGGTTTATTTTTATAGGTTTACTTATAGGTGTTTTATATTCTCTACAGTTATTTTAAGTGGGTAATAATTTTTTTATTATTTCTTTTTTGCAGGGTTTTGTTGGTGATATATATATATATATATATATATATATAATATACACATATATAGACAATTTATGTGAGTTATTTTGTAACCTGTAAAATTGTTTTCACTAACTTTTTACTTGAATCTTTAGGATTTTTCAAGTATATTATCAAATAATTCTCAAAAAGAAATAGTTCTTTAAAAAAATTCATTACCCAATCTTATTCCTTTAATTTCTTTTTTCTTCTATTGCTATTGAATAACATTGGTGACAATAGACATCCTTATAACACACTTGATCTTATTGGAAAGTTTCTATTTTATTCCCTTCACACTTGATACTTGCTGGTGGTTATGACTAGATATTTCTTATAAGTTTTTGGAACATCCTTTAATGCTTTTGCATTCAAGTTTTTTTTTTATTTTATCAAAACCTTTTTCTACATGTATTGATTTTATCATATGCTCTGTTTCTTTTATTATTGATATGGTCAATTATGCTAATAGTTTTTCTAATATTGAACTAGAAACATTCCTGTCATAAATCCTAACTGGTCAAAGTACATAGTTTTTGTGATATTTTGCTGTTATTTCTTTGCTGGTATTTTATTAAAATTTTGCATCAATATTCATTAATGAAATTGGTCTATAATTTTTTCTTTGTGTTTTTCCTGTTTTAGGTATCAATACTATATTTGTTTCATAAAAGGACTTTGGTAGAATTCTTTTGTCTACTATTACAAATAATTTAATATTAGTGTTTTGATCTTTAAACGTTTGGTCAAAAAACTTAATATATCTGATCCTGATGCTTCTTATTTTTTAGGAAGTGTATTCATAGCCTATTCAATTTTTCATTATATAAATATTTTATTTGTTTTTCAATTGATAGTTTCTACCAATCATTTTTTGCAAGGTTTTGAGTTTTATGATTTTTCTCCCAATCCCCTTTTCCTCCCCTCTCCCCTTAACAGAAGGCAATCTGATAAAGATTTACATTCGCATCCATGATAAGCATAGATTGAAATTGAACTTGAAAGAATCAGATCCAACATTACATATTACACAAAATAATTTTTAAAAATCAAAGATAATAAATAATCTTTGGTCTTTGATTAAACTCCATAGTTCCTTCTTTGGACACAGATGATATTCTCCATCACAATCCCCTAAAATTGCACTGATGGAGTGAGCAAGTCCATCTTGGTTGATCATCACCACATGTTGTTGTTAAGGTATATAATGTTCTTCTAGTTCTGTTCATTCATTCAACATCAGTTCATGCAAGTCTTTCCAGGTTTTTCTGAAATTCTGTCTCTCATGATTTGTTATAGAATAACAGTGTTCTATCACATACAAATACCACGATTTGTTCTGCCATTCCCCAATTGATGGGCAGCCCCTCAATTTCCAATTCTTTGCTACTCCATAAAGAGCTGCTAAGAATATTTTTGTATATGTGGAATTTTTACTCTTTTTCACGATCTCTTCAAGGTTACAGACCAGTAGTGATATTGTTGGATCAAAGGGAATGTTCATTTTTATTGCTCTTTGAGCATAATTCGAATTGCCCTCCAGAAAGTTTGGATCAGTTCACAACTCTACCGACAATTCATTGGTGTCCCAGATTTCCCACATTGCCTCTAAAATTGATCATTATCCTTTCTAGTCCAATATGACTAGAATTGGCCAATATGCCAATCTAAGAGGTATGAGGTGATACCTCAGAAGTCTATTTAATTTCTATTCTAAAATAGATTTATTTACATAATTTATTTCCTTTCCTCTTAATCTAGGCAGTTTATAAATGTTCTTCCATTTTACTTAAATTGTTAAATTCATTGACATATAATTGGGCAAAATAAGTCTTTATAATTATTTCAATTTCATATTTACTAATGGTAAATTCATCATTTTCATTTTTAGTACTAGTGATTTGGTTTTCTCTCTTTTTAAATCATATAAATCAAATGGCTTATCCATTTTATTTTTTTTCATATTTTTTTTTTTGCAAGGAGATGGGGTCAAGTGGCTTGCCCAAGGCCACACAGCTAAGTAATTATTAAGTGTCTGAGATCAGATTTGAACTCAGGTACTCCTGACTCTAGGGCTGGTGTTCTATTCACTGTGTCACCTAGCCACTCCCTGGTTCCTTATTTTTTAAAGAGAAATATACCTAGTTCCCACTCTGTGAAAGTTTCTAAGTAAAAGCTAGATGACTTTATCAAGTGGTAGAGAATATAATTGTGCAGCTGCAGATTGGTCTAGATTGCCTCTGAAGTTCCTGGAAATGCTAAAATTCTGTGATTGTGTGATGTGATCCCTAGGCTTTTAAAGGACAAATTTCAAAAGATTTTGAAAGATAAAAGGTAAGATCACATGGTATAGGTTACAGGGTTGATATTCAAGAAGGTTGGGAAATTTTAAAAAAATGGATATTTGAATAAGTTTATGTAAATAATTCTAACTAGAAAAAAGGGGGAGTTGCTTAAGGAGATCAATTGATTTCACAGTGAACTCATCAACTAAATTAAAATTTTAGAAAAGTATACAGAATATGAAAGCATAGACAGAAGTTAAAGACAAAAGTATAGTAAAGCCAGATAAAAGTAATATCAAGAATTCAGAATGAAATGAGGTTGGGGATACTCTAAAAACAACAAAACATTTTTTTTTCTGTTATATTCTGAAAAGTAGAAGAAAAATAGAGATAAGCCTGCTTCTTGGAGTGAGTTGAACAATGATAATTGAAAAATCATTAAAAAAGCTGTATGCTTCAACTTTTATTTTGCTCCTCTTCCAAGGAGAATGATCTTTGACTTTGACCTGGGAATGATGGAAAAAAAATTAAGAGGTATAAAAACATGAGCATTGAGAAGATGATACTAGAAGACATATATGTCAGTACAAGTTCATCATATCTGAATGACTTGCATTCAAAAGAACTTGCCTATATGTGTGATGAACACTATCATTAAATAAGTGGCAAAGAGGAGATATACCAAACTGTTGCAGATAAGCACATATTGAAATAATTTTCCAAAAAGAATAGCATATGCAAAATATAGGTCAAAGAGTTTGAATTCAATGCCAGACATGTTTTAGTGTATTATTGAGAAGATAGAGTTAATGAATCACTAAAAAATAAAATGGTAATTCAAAGAGTCTGATTATTCATCTTCATCAAGATAAGGTCATGTCTCACTAACCTAATTTCTTTCTTTGGCAGGGGAACAACCTTGTAGATTAGGGGAATATTGTCAATATAGAAAGTCAAGATGCCAACAAAGAATTTGATGAAAAAATAACTTTATTCTATAACTCTATAATTTGCTATTCTTGTGGAAGAAATAGAATGGTGTGGGTTAGGTGGATTTGGCCTTGGTTGGTTAACTGAACTCAAGCTTGGGAGGAAGTTTAGTAGCAGAGTTAACCAAGCAGTAAAGTTTTATGATCTGACCTATTAAATATTTTTGACAATGACTGAAGCCATAAATGATACCCTCAATATAAATGTATATGAACATGGAGCTAAAATGAATCAAGTTTATTAGTTGAATGAATTTTGGTCCCAAATCATCTCAATAGGCTAGAATTATTATTTTATTTTCATTTTGGTAATGATAGCCATGGGATTAAAAAGCTAAATCTTATAATTATAAGATAGGAAACACCAGTTCATAAGAAGAAATTCTGTGTTAGTAATTTGCAAATTCCAAATGAGTTAACAATGTCATAATGCATCCATGAACACATCCCAGAAACTATGTTAAATACTGGAATACAAATTATGCACAAAAAATGCTTTTTAAGAAGCTCAGAGTTACATGTAAAAAGTTTCATGAAAACAACAATGAACAAATAACTTATTTATAGGGTAAAATTGGAGATAATCTCAGGGGGAACACACTAAGATTAAGGAGGATGGTGACTTTAGCAAAGACTTGAAGGAAACTAGGAAAACCAGGAGAAAGAAGAGTGATCCATCTTAGAGAACAGTTATTGAAAATAACTGGACTCAGGAGACTGAGCAGTAGAAAAGGTCAGAACACAGAATATGAGGAGTAGAGTAAAATGTAAGAAGACTGGGATGGTCTTCTCCATCCATATCTTGTGTGTTCCATTCTAATGATACCATGGGGATTGTTCCCAATCCTTAGGAGTTCCATTCCAGGAAATTCTGTTTCTACAAGTTCTACCCCAGTTTCTGCCACCATAGGATGTTGGAGTACTGATAGATAAAGTGAGCTTGACATGTCAACCAATCAGGATGTGAGGGCTTGGCACAGTAGATATCTGCCTTGTATGTGACATGAAATGCAGTACAATAAAGCATAGTTCATTGAAAATTGTTTATCACTAAATATATTTGTAGTCTCATAATATTATAGCATTTTATATTATAGCATATTATATTATAGGTTTTTATTTTGGATTAAATCAAGTTGCATGTATTATATAATAAAGGATCAAACCACAGCTTGAGTAATTTTACAAACCCATATATCTATTCTAAACTCTAGCTTCCTGCCTTCCTATAGTAATCTTGTCCTCATAGATTCCTGAAGCCATTCTATTTACTTCTCTGCTCACCTGCCCCACTCCACTTCCTAGAGAGCATATGTTGAGACCCACTAAATGCTAATATAAATAAATAAATAAATAAATAAGGAAGATTAAGAAAATGATATATACATTTATTAAAAGCCACCAATAAAATAATGTATACTTTTGTTAAACTGGGTCATAGATTTTGAACTTAGAGGTCATGTTGTCCAACTTCTTCACTTTTCAAACAGAGAAGGTGATATCTAGAGAAGTTATCAATCAATAAACAATCAAGAAAATTTTTTTCAGCTCTTACTATGGATGGCAGGCACCATAAGTATGAATTGCCTAAGGTCACAGACATAAAAAAGTGACAGTTGCAGGATTCAAATTCAGATTTTCTGACTCCAAATATTCTGACTCTTTCTATTATACCCATTTTAATTAAATGCAATCTGTTCATTTTGAAGTGTTTAAATTTTAGAATATATTGGACTTTTTAATTTCCAATTTTGCAGAGGGTAACATATATATATGAAGAACCCATTATTCCTTGTATAACTAGTAGATATCTAAAAGTGAGCATCAACAAATCAGACCTCTAGCAGTGCTCTGGACAGTGGATCTTTGAGCAAATACTTACATGACATCAGTAAAGAATGGGATATAGTGGATGTGGTTCTTGCCTGAAATCCATGTT
Source organism: Macrotis lagotis (assembly GCF_037893015.1). Taxonomy (NCBI): domain Eukaryota; kingdom Metazoa; phylum Chordata; class Mammalia; order Peramelemorphia; family Peramelidae; genus Macrotis; species Macrotis lagotis. The sequence continues at coordinate 446,343,214 of NC_133666.1, read as the reverse complement.
ACTGGGGAGGAGAGTGAGGCTGCTGAATTGCTTTAACTTGGGATTCTGACCTGCTAATCTTCACTGTTGGGTACAAGCTATCAGTTCATCTTTATTCATTCATTCTTTCACCTGTCCCACAAGATATTTTAGTCTGTATTGCATGACCAACATTATTCTAGGCCGGTCTGCCTATTATCTTTTCTTCCTTCTCCCCTTCTTCCCTCCTGCTTTCTCCTTTCCCTCCTTTATTTCTGTTCCCTCTATCCCTTCCAACCTACTCATCCCTTTTTTCTTTTCCATCTTCCTTCTTTTCTTTCCTCTTTCCTCTCTTTGCCTCCTCTCATTTTGCCTATTCTACTTATCCATCTCCATTCCCCTTGCTCTTTTCCTTCTCCTCTCTCTTTCCCTCTCCTTTCCTTCTTTACCCCTCCCTCTCTCCCTCCTTTCCTTCCTTCCTTCCTTCCTTCCTTCCTTCCTTCCTTCCTTCCTTCCTTCCTTCCTTCCTTCCTTCCTTCTGTCTTTCCTTCCTTAAAAAAACATATCATTTTGGCTTATAATAGTATTAAAATTGGATATAATTAAGTATATTAAACAATCCACACATGAATGAATGAAAAACTAGGCTACCTAAGGTCAAACAGGCTCTGGCAGAAATAGATTGAATCCAAGTTTCTATGCTGATCAACTCTACAAATGTCTCATGTCTAGTCTAGCTGAGGTAGGAAGACTCAGTTTCAAAACAAACAAATTTTTTTTTAAAAAAGAGAAAACTGGTATATACTAGAAAACACATTAAATATTAAGACCAGATTTAGATTCTAGCTCTTCTGTTTACTATTTGTATAATTTTGGGCAAGTCCCATCTTAAACTTGGGTACATTTTCTCACCAGAAAATGAGGAAATTTGGACAGATGATCCACAAGGTCCCTTCCTTCTTAAATCTATGATGCTAAGAAATAAACCAAATAAAAATGTTTTTGGAGGAGTATAATTAATGGTTACAATCAGATCAAGGTTCTTCATAAATGGAAACAATCTAACTGACAGTGAAATCCACTTGTTAAGCCAACAAACACCAAACCAACACTCTACTTGTGCTACTTCTCTAAGGCCTCTCCAGCATTTGAAGGAGGAAATGTGTGTTTATGAACTGAATCGGAGTTTATCTTAGACTCACCCCCAAAGCACTTAATCAGTCCTTGAGGAGTCGGTTTTCAACAACACTGCTGATGTCAAACAAGAACTGAGTGTCTCACTAAAAGTGATTTTTTTTCTCTAGAGAATTAAAGGAGACACAGGGCTGTCTGTTCATAATAACCACTAGAAGAAAGACTTGGGTTACAATGGCAGGTTTTCAGGCAGACCTTTACAACTAAGGGAAATGCATTTAGTCCAGCAATAGAGAGACATGAGGATTACAAACTGACCTCCCTACTATTGGAGGGAGTTGGGATAGGAGAATTTTGTGTTAACTGTTCTTTGGAATGCACTTGGTCTTTATTCCTAAAATAAGAAGGGAGAATTTGGTAGTCCTTAAGAATGAAATAGTATTTCTTTTCCTTATCAAAACATTTCCTGCAATCAAATGAGCCAGGCATGAATTTTCTTTTGCCTTTCCTGTTTTTATTTGATTTCTATTTGGAGAAAAATAATATAGAAGAAGCAGTTCTGAATGTTAACTTTGCATATTCCCTGCCCTGGAAGCTAGACCTCTCTCCCAAATTACCTTTTATTCTTCCATTTTGTGAATACTTTCCTTTATTAACTTTATACTTATAATATACATATTTATATATGTATTTGTATATGTACTTGTTGCCTCTCAAATCCACCAATAAATAAACATTTATTAAATTCTTACTACTGGAGATACAAAAAGAGGGCTATTTTTAAAAAAGATAATTCCTGCCTTAAAGGAGCTTTCAAACTAAAGAGGCAGCCAGTATAAAAACAAAGATATACAAAACAAACTATATACAGGATAAATAGGAAATAGTTAAGAGAGGACAGTCACTGGAATTAAAAAGGGATGGGGAAGGCATCCAGGAAAAGGTGAGATTTTAGGTGGAATTGAAAGGAAGCTAGCATTAGATTATATGACCTTTTCAAGGGAGTATTGCTTCAACCTTTATGTATCTGTCTTCCATTTCTAACACAGTGCTTGGCACTTTTCAGGGGCTATATTAATTATTAAATATTAAACAAACATTAAATTATATATGTCAATCTATTGATTCATAGGGATTTTCAGTTGTTCATGGGAACTGAGAAGGGACATCCAGCCTGTGGTTGTCCTAGCCAGAAAAGCAGTGAAGCACATCTTTGAGAAATTGAACACACTTTCAAAGATTCACTTGGACACTGACAATAGAAACAGCATGAAAAAAGATGGGCACAGAACAGAGTTACAAGGGGGAAAAATGAAGTCGGTCAAATTTGGGGACTATGCCAAAGTTGACAGCCAACCTTTTGGCAGAGGCTTCAGGAGGGCTTAGACAATAATAAAAGTAGTAGTGGCGGGGGCCACCTGCTTCTTTAAAGTGATTACTATTGTCAAAGCCTTGGCACGTTGCAATGGCGCCTTGTATCCACAGGCAGGAAGCAGAGCATGCTGTGGAATTAGCCTTAGCATTTCATGCCAAAAACAGAGAATCATCTCTGCTTCCTGCTGAGGCTGAGACCCAACAGCTGAGGTGACTGCAGCAGGAGTTGCTTCAGGAAGGAATGACCCTTCCCCCAGGATGCAAAATTTTGGGAAGAATCATCCAGGTTTATACTTGTAGTAAGAAAACTGTGACTTAAGGAATAGCAATGGAACTCCACATTCCTCCTTCTCAGGAGAATCCCTTGATGAGCAAAACAGAAAGCAAGCTATCAGTACATCTTTATTCATTCATTCTTTCACTTGTTCAACAAAATACTTTAGTCTGTACTGCAAGTCCAACATTATTCTAGGCTTGTCTGCCTGTTACCTTTTCTTCCTCCTCCCCTTCTTCCCTCTTGTTTTCTTCTTTTTCTCCTTTATTTATGTTCCCTCTATCCCTTCCAATCTATTCATCTCTGTTTTTTCTTTCCACCTTCCTTTCTTCTTCTCTTCTCTCTTTCCCCTTTTTCTCTCTCCTCTCATTTTTCCTACCTTTTTATCTTTCCCATTCCCTTTTTCTTTTCCTTCCTCCCTCTTTCCCTCTCTGTTCCCCCTTCCTTCCTTCCTTCCTTCCTTCCTTCCTTCCTTCCTTCCTTCCTTCCTTCCTTCCTTCCTTCCTTCCCCCTCCCTCCCTCCCTCCCTTTTTCCCCTCTTCTTTCCTTCCTTCCTCCCTCCCTTCCCTCCTTCCATCTTCCTCCCTCCCTTCCTCCCTTCCTCCCTTCCTTTCTTCCTTCCTTCCTTCCTTCCTTCCTTCCTTCCTTCCTTCCTTCCTTCCTTCCTTCCTTCCTTCTTTCCTTCCTTCCTTCCTTTTCCCTTCGTTCTTTCCTTCCATCTTCCTTCCTTCCTTAAAGATCACATCTTTCTTGGATTATAATAGTATTAAAAATTGGATATAAATAAGTATATTAAGCAATCCAAATATGAATGAATGAAAAACTTTTACCACTATATACTAAGCATGAAAGTAAGTGCCAAGGATACAAACAGAATAAGAAACCTACATTTGACAGGGTAGAGATATGTAGTCAACCCTGCTCAAATGTAAGCATATATTTACATATATATATATATGCACATATATATATATATATATAAAATGAGCATAAATGTAAGCATATGAAAGCATTTATATATACATGCATATCTATGTACATGCATATCTATCTAAATCTATAATCCATCTATCTAACTATATATCATCTATCTATCTATCCATCTAACTTCTATCTATCTATGGAAGTCTTGACTAGAGAAGAGTATTTTTAGAAAAATATTAAGTGTAATGATAGGGGAATCATTGTTTGACATGTCCTTTTTAGAAAAAATGGTGGTTTGTTCCAATGACAAAAAGTAGAACCTGCAGGGAAATGGAGAGCATTGCAAGACAAATGGCAAGAAGGTAGAAGGTCAGATGCAATATGAATCATAGATTTGGGGTCTGAGACTGACTGGATTTAATGAGCATGGACATGTGCTTTGGTTATATCCTTAATCAGGATACTAGGGCCTCAGGTCACATTTAAAGCTGTAATAATTTGAATCTAGGCCACAGTCTTGGGAGATCTGGTGGTCAATACAGTAGCAGATATAATGACTTCGAGATGACTGTCTTCATCCTTGGATAAGATTTAAAACTTTGGAGTAGCTGGCATCTAGAGCCTATGATCTATGGAGAGATTATTTTTGGTTTTGAAATTTATGGGTAGAACCCTTGATAATTCCAATTATTATCTTATTGATATCCCCTTTTATTAATGAGATCTATTTTGTTTAATTATTTTCATGCTTGGACATTTTAACTTAATTTTCCTCTTTATTTGAAGGTTGATCTCAGCAAGGTAAACCTTGAAAAACTTAACCACAATTTTTCCTCTTAGAAAACTTTGAGAAGAGTCATCAACTAGCCTAATGGTTTTTATAATCACAAAACATGAGTTATCTATTTCCATGAAGTGGAAGATTGCAATAGAGGGGGCTTAGATATGAAGGCAGGAAGACCTAAGTTCATTTCCTCAGATATGAGCTGGGGGACCCTAGGGAAGTCACCTAAACCTATCCTAAACTCAGTTTCATTATTTATTTAAAAATGTCCACTCCCCTGTGAGAACATTTCTAAAGGGCTTTGTAAACTTTAAGCAACTATAAAATGCTGGTTTTGGTGATAATGATAGAGAAATTTCTAGTAGTTATTTCTTTCTAAATTAAGTCTTTATTATTTTATTGGAAAGAAAGCTCAGAACAGCTAAGATACTCCTAATCAAATGTAAGTAAAATATATTTACTCTTCAAAGCCAAATATTATTATACTAAGCAAAGATCAAAGTAGAGCAGGTTTGTAAAGTTTAGGACTTCATCTTAAGTCTACCAAATTCACTTAGAAGATATAGTTTAATTTATATAAATTTGTTTGGGATTATAGCTCTTAAACAGTAAGCCATAAACTATTTATCTTAAATTATGTTGTAGTTTATTTTCAGTATCCTTGGGAATTTACAGCATGATAACCGAATAGTTAAGGAACCAGGTTAAAAGTTAGGTAGACAATTTCAAGTCCTGTTTCTGAAGCATAATGGATATGTGATACTGGGCAAGTGGCTCAGTGGGTAGAAGTGCTGGGTCTGGAGTTCAAATCTTGCTTTAGAGAATTACTGTGTGAAATTGGGTCTCCTCAGTTTCCTTAACCATAAAACGGAGACAATAATGTCACCTACCTCCCACTGTGAGGATCAAATGAAATATTTATAAAGTGCTTAGCATAGTGCCTAGGACAAAGCAGGTGAAAAATTCCTATCAATGATAATGTTGATGATTATTATGATGATGATAATGTCAATGTCACTTAAGCCTTCAATGTCAGGTTATTCTTTATGATTATATTTTGAAGAATAGGTACTTATCTATATTGATAGAGGAAATTCCCTCTACCAATAGACTCACAAGTTAAAAAAATATGAAATGTCACTTTAATATGTATTTTAATAGCCCCCACTTAAATATGTATTTTTAATAGGCCTTCCCTCCCTTTTAAATTGTGGATTAGCAAGGACATTGGATCTGGAATCAGTATTCTTGAAGAAAATCAAAGATTTTTTTTTTTTAGGAAATTAGACTTGGAAAGAGTCTTAGAGACTATGTAATTCCTTAAGGACTAGTAAATTTACATAGCTAGTGAATAAGAAAGACTGTGCTCTCCAAACCAGCTTTCATGGCTTCCATTCTGGGGCCTTTTGCACTGAGCAGAGTAAGCTGTTCAAATGAAAAAGCTGTGAAATTCTACCCAGTAAGGTTTAATAGCATATTTTACTGTGCTCCCCTGGCATCTTTTCTCAATTAACAAGAAGAGTCATGTTGTTGATGGACATTGCATGGTTTATTTTCTAACTTCCTGGTATAGAAAAGACAAGCTCATCAAAACCACAATATCATTTCTTTTTATTAAACCTATATTTCAAAAAAGTCATAAAATGACTTTTATCGACAACTACTTCCAAAATGATCCCTATTAAGGAACCCAGGCCCAAACTGGTAGCTGTGTAGCTATTTCATATATGTGTATATATATACATACATATATATGTATATATATGTTTATAATATACATTATATATGTGTGTATATGGTTGTATATGGATATGGATACATGTATTTCTGTATGTATATGTCTCATTTAGAAGAAAGAATCCTAATAATACATTCCCTTTCAAATTAAAGGGTTTTTTTTTTGCAAGTCAATGGGGCTAAGTGATTTGCCCAAGGTCACAAAGCTAAATAAGTATTGAGTATCCGAAGTCATATTTGAACTCAGCTCCTTCTGACTCCAGGGCCAGTGCTCTCTCTACCATACCACCTAGCTGCTCCTCTAATTAAAGTCTTTACACAGCCAACTAGGTAGACTTGGACTTATAATGGTTTTCCTAATGTTCTTGGTCACCTTATTGAATCTACTTGGGATCTATTTTGTAAAGTCCTAACCTCCCAAGAGGACTCTCCAGAGGTTTTACACTTCAGTCAAACTGAATATCTTAGACCCTGCCATTATCCCCAAGACAATGGTTACAAGGTATTATTGATCTGAAGTGTAATAATAGCCTTCAAAATTACCCTTTAAGTTTTTATTCTCTTAGCAAGTAAGGTTATCTAGAATATCTTTCTCTGTCTTTGGGAATATTGTACCTCTCCATAAAGTTATAATAAAAAGAATAGTGAAAAAGGACAAAGGCAAATTATTGCCTTCTCCTTAACAGATCTGCTGGACACTCATGTTCTCAGTTTACACAAATGAGGATTCCTTTGGGTACTCTAGTATGGATACCATAAAGGCACCAAGAAATATTCTGGGACATTGCTAACCTATAACACTCAACCCTTTCATTAATAATCTAATGTTCTATTTAGCCCTTTCATTAATAAAACACATATTAACTCTTAGTTTAAATTTGGGCAAAACCCTGAAGTCTGTACTTCTAGAATTATTTGTTTATGAGAGAACTTGAGGGCTAATGTCATAATGACAGCCTCCTAGCTATTCCATTGGTTTTTTCTTAAGGCCCCTAATTATATTATTAGGATCCCTTTTATCATAAATTATAGTAATTGGATGATACTATTTGGCTAATTCCGAAAGCCTCTGGTGACTGAAGAGTATAAAAACTTGACCCAGTGAATTAAGTTTTAAAGCATTCCTGCTTTAATACATTCTAGTTTGGATTTGAATTCTAAGCTGGAAAGGCTGATCAGTTTTCCCATGTTGCTTAAACAGGAGAAGCTATTTGAATGGAAAATCATGCCTTGTGACAAGACATGCTATAAAATATTATCTGAATTCTTGAAATGGATAGTTATTCCTCTCCAGCCCCTTCCATTAAAGTGGCTATGGTCATTTTGCCATTTGCTATGCATTTACACTAAGGGAATTGAATAATTAGAATCAGACCTTTCCTCATGAAAGTTATTACTTCTGGAACTGGTTCCTTTGTTGGTAATCTCTGAAAAGGAATAAACAGTGCACTTGTATAAAGAACTACTTAATGTATAGAGTAATAGTGAGTTCTATTAATGTCCAGTTATCCTTCCCTCTGCTATAACTAAATAGTAATTAAAGTGGCATAAATGAAAAATGGACACCTGTCTTTTATAGGAAGACAGGTAGAAACCAGTAGATTTAAAAGATTTCTCTATTTAGCTTAATCAGTAGATGTGTGATATTTCCATTTGGCTCAGTCCCACACCAATCCCACTCATTTTGCTTTCAGACTCTATTAGCCCCTCAAGAATATGATGGAAATGTAACTTTGAGATCAGCTGGGAATTATGAGATTTCTGTTCTCTATTCTATAAGCTAATCCATGGGTGAAGAGAGAATGGAATAGAGCCCAATGTCATCATTACTATGCATGGAGTCAGACTCTTCCAGTGCCTAAACTTGTCCCTAGGAGGTAAGGTACACCCTAGAGGACAATTCTGTATGCTGAAGCAGGAACTTACTGAATTGTTCTCTCGGGAGTAACATATAGGCAAGAAATTTAAGTATGACAAATTCCCTACATCAATAGCCATAGCTTTCTGAAGTATCCTGAAATGCCTAATTTAGTCTCTGAAGATGTCTGCCCCAGAGACTGACTCAGTCTGGGAGATGACAATTTGTTTCATATCAACAGTATCTTAAATTCTACATTGCATAGTGTTTACATCATGACTTATAATTTAAACTCCAATAAAAACTGAAGACAGAAATTAAAGAATGGATTAGAGTGCAAGAATGTGGATATCTGAACAGATCAATCTTTTCTGACCTCTGGCACTCATAGGACTGAGAGAATGACCGAGTGAATGAATGAAAAAACTGTTTATTTGGTGTTTCCCCTGTGCAAAGCACAGTCATGAGTGCTGGGGATAGAAATAGAAACAAAAGAGTCCTTATGTTCAAAGATCTCACATTCTTATAGGGGAAAACACCATATACTGGAGGATTCAGGTTCAAGGAAGATGGAAAGACCCCTTAATCCTTGGGATATGATGGCAAAACCCACAATATTGTACCTTCTTTATGCCACTAATATTGCTAAAATCATATGCAAAGTTTTGGAAACTGTTGTCAAGAATAGAGATCTCATTGGCCCTGTTAAACAGATACACCACTGTTGCTGATTTTGTGATGGTGACTCAGCACAGTCACTTTCTTGGTGACCCCAATCGGGCTACACAGCCCAAAGCATAGGGCCTTTTCCAGAAGCACATAAAAGCATGGAACATACAAACACACAGATATACATACATGTATATACATAGACATACACATACACACAAGATCAGCCAGTAAATAATCAGTCTCCTCAGATTTGTGTTGCTCAGCAGAAAATCGTTTTTCTTGAATCTTTTCCTGTGCCTTCTTATGAAACACCATTAGCTGTGAGGCCAGCCTCATGCCAGTTTAGAAGCTCAAACATTCCCTGACTTGATCTACTGTCCATAAGTAGCCTCAGCATAAAAGAGAGTTTTCTTTTCTACTTTCTTCTCCTCTTGTGGTAATGGTATAAACCTACATCTGAGAATCAAAAAGGGTGATAGGCACCTGTGATGGAGGCACTATTCTTAGAAACTCTGCTATTGTATTGTAAAAGAGAATACTTAGAATCTTTTTTGTCGGGACTTTTACTTCCCTAAGAATCCTTCCTCTGTGGTCCTGACTTCAGGCTCATTGGCACTTCTAAACAAGTTTTTCAGGGATATCACACTAGATACACAGGTCATAATAAACCCAGTAATGACATTTATTAGGATCAGTTGTTTAGTTGTTGTCAATCATATCCCACCCTTCTTGACCTCATTCAAGGTTTTCTTGGCAAAGATTCTGGAATGATTTGCCATTTCCTTCACCAACTCATTTTCAGATTAGAAAAATCAGGAAATTGGGGTTAAGTGACAGCTATTAAATGTCTAAGGCCAGTTTTGAATTCAGAAAGATGAGTCTTCCTGACTCCAGATCTGGCACTATTCATAGTACCACCTAGTTGGAATTGTCTGTCATCATTTTGACTCTATATAGTCTCTGCTTCCCTAAGCAACCCCCACTTTTTGAGTAGTATGTAAGTTTTTCGTTGTATGTAACCTTTCTATGAAGGGTATCAAATCTACTGGTATAAAATGTCCTACTAAACTGTTGATTAGGTTCTAGTTTAAGCCCTTTAAAAATACTTCTGCCAGTACCATTTTCCCCTAGGTCAGAATGGTTCTTAGTGGTAGTTATTTGATTAGTTAATCAAAACTTATACTTCTTGAAGAGTGCCTAAATGATGTTAGCCACCTCCAGTAAATAAACAGGGACACTCCAAAATAACCAGAAATCCCAGTATAAACTGCTGTGAGCCCCCTTGCAGGGATACTATCCTCTGTTATCAGAGGAACTACCCAATAGGCAGTGACCCCCCCCTCAATTCAACCAAAACTAAAAATCTCACTTGCTAGACCTATTGAATATACCTATGGTCAGGCCATAAAAGCCAATTCACACTAAATTAATGCTGAAGAATTCACTCAATACGCTGCATTTCTCTGATAGCCCAAATGATTTTAATCACTTGTGGCTACAAGAGGTGAGACATGAAAACAGATCACGCAGCCATGTTCTCCAACTAAGTAGAATGTGATTGACCAGATAGGAAGACTAGGGTTAAATTAGGGCTATGCAGACAAACCAGGGGGGAAAAGAAAGTAAAAAATATGAGGATATCTTGAGGAAAAGAACTGCAAATTAATAAGCATGTTATTCTTGTACTGTCTAGATGCAGTATACTTTTCCTTGAGAAAAACATTTCCAAGTTGTTTCTTCAAATTATCGATGCTTAGTTTACCTTCAGGTTTTTGCAGTAAAGTTGAACTCTCTAGAAGTACAAAATAAAACAGGCTTAGCTTTAGCTTCTTCTGGAACATGGGTGTAGTAAATTAAGAATTGGTGTAGAAATATTGTCCCTTGTATGGGATAATAAATCAATAATTATTTTGCTTTAACAATAACTACTACCACCATTACCACTACCACCACCACACCAACATTATTACTAAAGCTAACATTTATTTATTTTTATATAAATATATTGCTTTACAATTATATACAATAGTAGTTTCTACCTATCATTTTTGTAAGGTTTTGAATTTTACAGTCCCCCCCATCCTTCTTTCCCTCCCCTCCCCACCACAGGAGGTAGTCAGAATAATCTTTACATTGAATCCATGATATGCATTCATCAAAATTGAATGTGTTGAGAGAAGAAATATCCTTGAAGAAGAAATAAAATATTAGAGATAGCAAAATTATGTAGTACCTAGGATATTTTATCTTTTAAAAAATTGAAGGTAATAATCATTTATCTTTGCTTAAACTTCACAGTTCCTTCTCTGTATACAGATGGAATTCTCCATTGCAGATTCCCTTAAATTGTCCCTGATTATTGTATTGATGGAATGAGCAAATCCATTAAGGATGATCATTATCCCCATGTTGCTGTTATGGTATACAATGTTCTTCTGGTTCTGCTCATCTCGCTCAGCATCAATTCATGTATGTCTTTCCAGGCTTCTCTGAATTCCCATCCCTCCTGATTTCTAATAAAACAATAGTATTCCATAATGTACATAAACCACAATTTATTCAGCCATTCACCAATTGATAGACATCCCCTGGATTTCCAATTCTTTGCCACTACAAATAGAGCTTCTATGAATATTCTGTCCAAGTGATGTTTTTTCCCTTTTTCATCATCTCTTCAGATTATAGACCCAGTAGTAATATTATTGGATGAAAGGGTATCCACATTTTTATTGCCCTTTGGGCATAATTCCAAATTTCTCTCCAGAAAGACTGGATGAGTTCACAGCTCCACTAACAATGCATTAGTGTCCCAGATTTCCTATATCCCTTCCAACATTGATCATTGACCTTTCTGGTCATATTGGCCAACCTGAAAAGTATGAGATGTACTTCAGAGATGCTCTAATTTGCATTTCTCTAATTAGTAATGATTTAGAACAATTTTTCATGAGTATAGATAACTTCCTCATCTGCAAATTGCCTTTGCATATTCTTTGACTGTTTGTCAATTGGGGAATGGATTTTTAAAAAAAATAAATTTGACTCAGTTCTCTATATATTTTAGAAATGAGTCCTTTGTCAGAAATATCAGTTGTAAAAATTGTTTCCAAATTTACTACATTTCTTTTGATCTTGGTTACAGTGGTTTTATTTTTGCTAAAGTTTTTTAAATTAATGTAAACAAAATTATTCAGTTTGTTTTTTATGATGTTCTCTCTCTCTTGCTTGGTCATGTTGCCCCCCTTTCCATAGATCCAATAGGTAAACTGTTCCTTGTTCTCCTCTTTTTTTCCCAGCATTTTTATCGAAAAGTGAGTTCCTATCCCAGAAGCTGAGCTCTTTGGGTTTATCAAACAACAGATTACTATAATCATTTCCTGCTGTCTCTTTTGTACCTAGTCTATTCCATTGATCCACCACTATATTTCTTAGTCAGTACCAGACAGTTTTGATGACTGATGGTTTATGTTTTTTCTTTTGGCCAGGCAATGGGGTTAAGCGACTTGACCAAGGTCACACAGCTAGGTAATTATTAAGTGTCTGAGATCGGATTTGAACTTAGGTCTTCCTGACTCCAGGGATGGTGCTCTATCCACTGTGCCACCCAGCTGCCCCTGACTGATGCTTTGTAATATAGTTTTAGATCTGGTAAAGCTAAGCCACCTTGTGTTGCAATTTCCCCCCATTAAACCCCTTGGCATTCTTGAGTTTTTGTTTCTCCATATGAATTTAGTTACATTTTTTCTAGCTCATTAAAGTAATTTTTTGGAAGTTTGATCGGTATGGCACTAAGTATGTAATTTAATTTAGGCAGAATTGTCATTTTTATTATATTAGCTCAGCCTATCCATGAGCAACTGATATTTGCCCAGTTATTTAAATCTGATTTTATTTGTGTGCAAAGGGTTTTATAGTTGTTTTCATAAAGTTTCTGAGTCTGTCTTGGCAGGTAGACTACTAAGTATTTTATGTTGTCTGAAGTTATTTTAAATGGGCTCTTACTTCTGTATCTTTCTAGTAATACATAGAAATGCTGAGGATTTATGTGGGTTTATTTTATATCCTGAAACTTTGCTAAAGTTGCTAATTGTTTCTAGTAGTTTTTCAGATGATTTTTTAGGGTTCTATAGTTATTCCATCATGTCATCAGCAAAGAGAGTTTTGTTTCTTCCTTCCCAATTCTAATTCCTTCAATTTTTTTCTTCTCTTATTGCTAAAGTGTACATTTCTAAAACAATATTGAATAGTAGTGGTGATAAAAGGCATTCTTGTTTCACCCCCTAGCTTATTCCTTGTTTCATATCTAGCTTATTCCCATTGCATATAATGCTTGTTGAGTTTTCAGATAGATACTGTTTATCATTTTAAGGAACAATTCATTTATTCCTCTGTATTTTAGTGTTTTTAATAGTAATGGGTGCTGTATTTTTCAGCATCTAATTAGATAATCATACAATTTCTGTTAGGTTTGCTATAAAAGCTAACATTTATACATTTAAGGTTTTCAATATGCATCACTTTTTTTTTACTCACGGTAACTTTGAGAAGTATGTCCTATAATTATTCCTGTTTTAAATATGAATAAAATAGAGAATAATAGAAGTTATGACTTGCCTAGAGTTGAGTAGTAATGTCTAAGACCAAATTTGACGTTAGATTTTCACAGTGGATAGAATATAAAGCCTGGAGATAAGAAGACTCATTTTTCTGAGTTCAAATCTGATCTCAGACATTTACTAACTGTATGATAATACTCAAATCACTTGACCCAGTTTGCCTCAGCTTCTGTATCTTTAAAGTATGCTGGAGAACAAAATGTCAAACTGCTCTAATATCTTTGCCAAGAAAACCACAAATGGGATCATGAAGAGTCAGACAAGTCTCAAATGACTGAACAGCAACATTTCTAATCCATAACTATCAATTTTGCCACTTCCTCTCCATTAAGTACCTTCTCCAATATGTAACCAGCACTATACATTAGATGCTGGAAACATGAAGAAAACATGCAATAGTCCCTGATTTCAAGGAAAGTATTTTGTCAGTATATTGACTTCAGTCCTGTTGAATCATAAATTGACTAACATCTGCCTGGAGTTGTTGTAGCTTTTCATTAACCCAATACATTACTGTCTTCAAAACTTCTATATTAAGGAGTAAGAGTTAAAGATATGATTGTCAGGGTCTAAATCACTGAAAAAGACACACTTTCATAAGTTCCAGTCTGATATTGTGAAAATCTGTCATACTTGGAGTGAGAAGGTAAAGAGCTCAAGATCTTTCTCATTTAAACTCTCCAAGATCCAGTTTCTTCATTGTAAAATAAATAGAATAGTAATAATTATAGCATCCACTTCTCAAGGTTATGGTGAAAAATCAATTGAGATAATTATATGGTTTGTAAACCTTCATGTACTTCAATATTAATTAGTAAGTCAACTCATATTGTCATTAACAATACAGTTGGGTTCAGGTGATCTTGCATGGGATCTAGCCAACCCTGGCATTTTGGCAGGACTTCATCATTACTTAGTACTTTGGGTAGAGACTATATCTAAAGCAACTTCCCACAAAGGCAGTTGTACAAAATTTTCCTAGCCAGGGACACATACATACACACACACACACACACACACACACACACACACACACACACACAGACATAGACACAGAACACATGAAAACAAACACAATAATTGACATACAAGGAAAGATCTCTCTAACCCCTCTCCCCAGGGCTACCCTGCTCAGCATCAGAATCACACCTGGCTCTTTTGTTTTCATTCCTTCTTAAAAACATAAAGTTCTATCGCTGTGATATCCTGTTTCAGCATTTACATCAATCCAGAGACCCAGGATATTGATACTTTTATCTATTGCCTACAGGCAATCATAGAGTAGCAGTGAGCTATTTGTTAGGGTTAATGACCACAGCTGCTGCCTTCCTGTTTTTTGTAAGATAGAGCATGTTAACAATGGGACAATAGGCAATAGCATCTCTCTACAGAGACTGGGTGAATCCAGGGATGCCATGATCATCTATGAACTGGACAGAAACATCAATATTGCACCATTTCTATATGCACTTGGCCTTCTGCTTTTATTCACCTAGAACTTTCATATTTTGTAGTATTTCTCTTAGGAAAATATGAAATTATATATTTTATATATATATACACATATGCACACACACTCACGAATTAAAAAGAGCTAAAATTCATCAACAGATGTTGCAGGAGCAAGATAATTGCTTAAGGGACACTGCATTGGATGGGTCCTTTTTAGCAATGACACAACTAGAGTATTCTCATGAGTATCTGAGATTGTATTACAAGGAGTCCCAGCTATATCTCCTGCTTACCTGAACATAGCAATATTATTCAAGACAACTTCTTGAGCTATGAAATTCCACCAGAGCTAAACTCAAACTTGCCTATGCAGTATCTCAATATGACTTCTCTTATTATTCAGATATGTAGCAGAATCAAAACTGACTTTATTGATATATGGGGAACTCATAGATGAGTTCCTAGAATAGGTTGTAAGTTTTTCAGGTGTTAGAGAGTAGCCTAGACCACCAAGAGATTAAGTCACATAGAGAGTGTATGTCAGAGATGAGATTCAAACCCAAGTATTATTGAGCATAGTATCACACTCAGAAGTTTGGTCTTTCACCTCTTAGGTCAATTTTCTATGCTTTATTTCCTGAAGTGTGGTTTTGTTGTTGTTGTTGAGTCATTTCGGTTGTGTCCAACAATTTGTAGCCTCATTTGGGGTGTCTTGGCAAAGATATAGGGACAGCTTGTCATTTCATTCTCCAACTCATTTTATAGATAAAGAAACTGAGGCAAACAGGGTGAAGTGATTTGCCCAGGGTCAGATAGCTAGTAGATTTTTGCCATCAGATTTGAAGACAGGAAACAGAGACTCCATGCCTCCAGATCCTGCACTCTATATACTATGCCACCTGGAAGCATGCTTAGTCTTCTCTTGTGGGTCTGATGACCTGAACTGCATAGGATGCATCCTTAACAAGAAGGCAGAAAAGATCTTTTTTTTCCATGTATATTTTCCAACAACAAGCATAGTCATAATCACAATCACCACCACAACACAAAAACTCTCAGCAGGACAATAATCTCCAAACTTTCCTAGCACGACTTTCCTCAACTCTATCAGCTTCAGAGTAAGAAGAGCAGGATTGATCCCTCTGTTCAATTCATCTGCACTGTTTCAATTAAGCTATCATTAAAGTATGTGGAAAATGACACATTGACTTTGCCATCTGTTTTTCTAATACTTATTTGATCATTGTCACTTAACTTTTTGAGACCTTAGGTCTCATCTTACCTTATCAGTCAAATGTAACTGTCTTTCCAAAGCTACTAATAATCCTTACTTGTCAGATGTAATGCTCTTTTCTTAGACCTCACCCTTCTTGACTTCTTTGCTGTGCTTGGCATTGTTGACAGTCTCCTTCCTCTTGGATTTTCTAGTTTAATAGTTTGGTGGTTTTATATTTGGTGACACTGTTCTTTCTTAGTTCTCCTCCAAATTCTCTGCTATTCCTTCTTAGTCTCCTTCATTCATCCATCATCTAGATGCCTTCCTCCAACAGGGTGTTTCCCATTGTCCTGTCTTGGGCCTTTTCATGTCTTACTACACTGGCTTTCTTGAAGACTGCTTCAGTTTTCATGAGAGGCAGTGTGGTATGATGAAAAGTATGATGGTTCTGGAGTCAGAAGGCCCAGAGGCACATCTCTTCCCTGCCACTTATGATCTTGGGAAGCCACTCAGTATTTCTGGGTCTTAGTTTCCTCATGTACAAAATAGGAAGACTAGATCTCTGAGATCCCTTCTAGCTCTAAATCTGTGAACTGATAAATTATCATGTCTATGCAAATGACTCAAAGATCTATATACCAAACCCAGTCTCTCCCCCATAATATTATCTATCACCAACTACTTTTTAGATATTTCAAAATGAATGTATCATGAGTATTTCAAATTTAACATGAATAGAACTCATTTCCACTCCCTTAAACACACACCTCTTCCAAACTTCTATATTACTGTTAAAGGAATCACCATTTTTTTCAGTCTCCAATGTCTGTAACCTTGGTGGTATTATTCTTAACTCCCAACAAATATCCAAATCTTGCTGTTTCTATTTTCACCTCATCTCCCATATCTAGCTCTTTTCTCTCTATATATGCAGATGTCATACTAATTCAGGACTTTATCACTGTCTCATAGACTATTAAAATGCCCATATAATTCATTTGCTTCATCTCTCCAATTTCTAATATACTTTTTGCATATCTGCCAAAGATATTTTCTTTAAATCTAGATCTGACTGTGCCACTTCTCTACTCAGTAGATTCCTGTGGTTTCCAATTGCCTCTAAAATAAAATAAAAACTCCCGTTTGTTTTTTTTTTAGATTTTTTTTTTGCAAGGCAATGGGGTTAAGTGGCTTGCACAAGGCCACACAGCTAGGTAATTATTAAGTGTCTGAGGCTGGATTTGAACTCAGGTACTCCTGACTCCAGGGTCAGTGCTCTATCCACTGTGCCACCTAGCCACCCCCATTTAGTTTTTAAAGTCAAATTTGAACATATCTTTCCAGTATTATCATATATTGTTTCGCCTTTGCACACTTTATGTAGCCACCACCAAATTGGCACTCTCTCAGTTGATCATAAATGGGACTCCATTCCTGCACCCATGCCTTTGCACTGACAGTCTTCCATGTTGAGATTGTATCCTCTTCTCATCTTTACCTCACAGAACCATCTCTTCTTTCAAGATTCAGTTTAAGCTCCCCCTTTTATAAAAAGTTTTTAATTACTTCCCAGTCTTTTACCGAAATTACTTTCTATTTATTCTGTACTTATTTATTATATATATATATGTATATACATACATACACACATTTACTTATATATTTGTATGAATATGCTTATATATATTTATTTATGCTGAAGTATATACTTAAATGCCATAACTCATGTATATGGAATATATATTCCATATATACATATATATGTGTGTGTGTGTTCTTTTTAAATGTAAATATTTTATTTGTTTTCCAATTATATACAATATTATTGTCTATCATTTTTTGTAATGTTGTGAATTCTATAATTTTTTCCCCCAACCTCCCTGCCCCCCAATGGGAGGCAATCTGATGATCTTTACATTGTTTCCGTGCTATACATTGATCAAAATTGAATGTGTTGAGAGAAAAATCATATCCTTGAGAAAAAAGTAAAATACTATAGGTAGCAAAATTGCATAGTACATAAGACAAGTTTGTTGTTTTTTTTAAATTGAAGATAATAGTCTTTGGCCTTTGTTTAAACTCCACAATTCTTTCTTTGGATACAGATGACATTCTCCATTGCAGATATCTTAAAATTGTCCCTGATTATTTTGCTCACGAAATGAGCAAGTCCATTAAGGTTGATCATAACCCTCTTTTTGCTGTTAAGATGTACAATGTTCTTCTGATTCTGCTAATCTCATTCAGCATTAGTTCATGCAATTCTTTTTTTTTTTGTTTTAGTTTTTTGCAAGGCAAATGGGGTTAAGTGGCTTGCCCAAGGCCACATAGCTAGGTAATTATTAAGTGTCTGAGGACCAGATTTGAACCCAGGTACTCCTGACTCCAAGGCCAGTGCTTTATCTACTACACTACCTAGCCGCCCCAGTTCATGCAATTCTTTTTGTCTTCCCTGAATTCCTATCCTTCTTGGTTTCTAAGAGAACAATAGTGTTCCATAACATACATATATCGCAATTTGTTTAGCTATTCCTCAATTGATGGACATTTACTCTATTTCTAGTTCTTTGCTACAACAAACAGAACTTCTATGAATATTTTTGTCCAAATGATGTTTTTACCCTTTTTCATGATCTCTTCAGAATAGAGACCCAGTAGAGGTATTGCTAGATCAAAGGTTATGTGCATTTTTATTGCACTTTGGGCATAATTCCAAATTGCTCTCCAGAAAGTTTGGATCAATTCACAGCTCCACCAACAATGCATGAATGTCCCAGATTTCCCACATCCCTTCCAATATTGATCATTGTCCTTTCTGGTCACATTGGCTAATGTGAGAGGTGTGAGGTAGTTATGTGTCTTCTTTCAGAGACTTGGGAAACTAGTATGATGGAAGGCACTTCTTCCCACAGGAGACTGGAGGCTGGTAATCCAGTAAATATGAATATGTATATATGTATAAATATAAGAGAGATCTCTGTGTATATACAAATAAATATAAGCATATACATATAAGTATATATGAGCATATATAATAAATGGGTTTATATATGTATGCATGGATATATTTATTTATATATGTTGTATGTATATACAGTCAATCATCAACTCTTGTGGAATTGAGTTTTCTAGAAAATGAAATGTAAATCAAAAATATGAATGTTGAGTCTATGGGAAATAGTCACCTAAAACTTAAGCTCACAAAACTATAATTTTTTTTGCTAGAAATCAATGAAAATACACATTTTGGCATATAATTCCTTATAACATTAATAATAATTAATAATAATAATTAATAATAATGATAATAATTAATAATAATAAAAATAATAATAATCACTTCCCCCTCACATAATAACCATGAGATAACTCATAAAATGCAGGGGAGAGAAGAGCAACTCCAGACTAGATGAAGGAGCAAGAGTAGTGATGTCAGAAGTACCCTGAGGTTTAAAAAAGGGAAAGGTGAGGGGCAGCTAGGTGGCACAGTGGATAGAACACTGGTGCTGGAGTCAGGAGGACCTGAGTCAAATCTGAACTCAGACACTTAATAATTGCCTAGTGAAATAAGTCAAAAAAAAAAAAAAAAACAAAAAGGGAAAGGAGAAATACTTGCCATCTCAAATCTCCTTTTCTGCTTGAAGTGCAGGTGAGGTGGGGAGTGGTGATGGGGGTTGGTGGGAGTGTTGATGTTGGGAGTGGTGAAGTGCTAGGGGAGGTATTAGGGTGAGAGGGTGGACCATCTCATTTACCCATTTAAATGCTTTTCTTTTTTTTTCAGTTCTCTCATTTTATACTTGAGTGGTTACTTTACCACCTTCTGAAAATGGATTCATGAACACTTATATGAATAATTTTCTCCCTTTTTGCGGATATAATGAATGGCAGATTTGTCAACACCAAACTCACAGGCTGACAGTAGCTGCAGACATTCCAGTGTAAAATTTATCTCACACCTTTATTTTCTCACTAAGTTGCATCACTGACTTTGCATGTTTGGGCTTATAGTCCAAAGAACTTGCACTATCCTTTAGGGGTAAAATCATAAGACAAAATTTATCAAAAATAAGTGTATTTAATGAATACACAGGGAGCTCTTTGTAACAGTAGGGTGAACATGATCAGTGAAGCACCTAGTAGGATATCATTACATTACACTTATTATTTTTTTCTCTGCTGCACATAGCCAGTAAATTGCCAATGCAAAAGTGAAAATGAGGTTACTAATAAAATCATAGGAATGCTTTTATTCATGAAAGTAAAATGGGGAAAGGTTGATGGTGGTTGAGTATATAATATGAGCCTCCAGCTTGGAATCTGTCTCTACTCCAAGAGAAGAAGGGCATTTAGACTCCTTACCATTGTGTCCTGTGTCTCCTGCATGATCTCTAGCTCCAGAGAGAAGAGGAAAGGAGAGAATAAGAGAGGAAGACATTTTGTCTTTCTGTGCTTTCATCTCTTGCCTGGCAACCTCAAATTTTCTGTTTAGCCTTGCCCTCTGGTGGAAGTGGGAAGCAGAGAAGTGGGTACTTTGCCATCATATAAATATGTCTACTACATATTGGAGAACAGTCTCTTGGCTTCTGTGAGAAAAGGAGAAATGACAGTTCATTATACTACTTTCTTAAGACTCTGAAAGAAAACTACCCCAAGGTCACAATACTATTGATTATGAAAAATCTATCATTTTTTTCACTTAATGATTAATGAACTCCTTCTGTCCCCTTAATATCCTTCCCATTCTCATACATTCTACAACCCACAAAGGTTAGTTCACCATCCAAACCCCTTTCCTCATCTCTTCATGCCCAGTTTCTTATATTATCATTCTTTTCAACAACTCCCCACGCCAAAATCCCAACTGGAATCTGGTCTATAGGCAACAAATTTGCTTTCATTTTAAATATTTTCCTATTCCACATTTTCCATCTTCTTGCTATCACTAAGATTGGGTTCTCTTTTGATGGCATGACCTCTTGGGGTCACCCTTTCTCCCCTCTGTCTTCATTACTCCTCATAATTTCTATGCCTTTGCACTAGTGACTCCATACCTGGAAGGCACTGCTCTCCCTTTTCAATTTTACTTCTTGGAATTTCTAGTTTCCTTCAAGATTCAACTCATGGGTCACTTACTCTAAAATGTGTTTCCTGGTCCCTGTAGATGCAGTTCTTCCTCTCTTAGGTCACCATGTATCTACTTTGGGCAAAATTTTTAAACCTCTCTTGGTCTCAGTTTCTTCTACTGTAAAAGGGAGATAACATTTTACAGAGTTTTTGTGAGGATCAAATGAGATGACATAAATAGCTTTGCAAAACTTAAAACTCTATATAAATTCTATTTTTCTTATTATATATCCATATACACATGAATGTATTTATACATATTCTAATGAGGAAGATAATATATTAATACATGCATATACACATGCATGTATTAATATATTATCTTCCTCATTAGAATATAATCTTCTTGAGGTTAAAGACTGCTTCCATTTTTGAACTTTATATCACCAGCATATAATAATATAATAACTAAGTAAATTTAGCTTGTTGATTAATTGACTGATCTATAAAATAGGGATATTAAGACATATCACCTATTTCAAAGGATTATATCATGATCACATGAGATTATTTCATTAACTTTGTAAATCATAAAATGTCAGTTGCCATCATGATCATCATGATCATGATCAGGACCATCATTATTTCTGAGAATTAGATATTGACTTTAGAAGAAAGCTTTCTTAGAACTTCAACTAATACACTTCCATCTTGCATAAGGATTTTTTACAATGAAACTACTATTGTATTAAGATTGATAGCTTCCAAAAAGGTTGAAGAAGAAAATAATTACCTTGACTAGAGTCAGTTTTTCAAGGAATATGATTTCATCTAGTTGACAATTTCAGAGATCTTATAGATTAACATATGGTTTCTGGGACCAAGGAAATTTTCCAGACAATTATTTAAAAATAATTAAATTGAACATCCTGACCATAACAATATGTGTATGGAACTCAAAGATGTCAGGAAAAGGAAACACTTCCTTATACATGAAGGTACTTGTATTAGACTTGTGAGTCTGGTATGGGGCTCTTCATATGGATTTGGTAAACAGGATCATCTTAAAAGGCATTTGTAGTTGTGCCTTGTGCCTTTCAGGGTTTCCTGAACTTTTCTGTGCTGGGATTGGGGAGGAAGAGGTACAAACCAATAGTTAAAAGACTGTAAAACTGGATAATTTACATTTCTCTCTCTCACCCCCCACCCCCTATTCTCCAGATTTGCCTCATGAAATTGTACATGAATTCTTATGGGAGTTTCATGTAGGAAGGATATTTTGGAAAACAGATCTTAAGGAGTTTTTGAACAAAGGCACATGCATCAGCCTCCATTTTTATGCTCCAAGTAGATATGAAATAACTGTCTAAATAGATGAAATAATAACTTATGCTTGTGAAACTTTTTAAGGCTTGCAAAGAGTTTTGTTCACAAAATTTTGTAAGGTAGATATTGTAAAAACTCAGAGATGTTTTAATTTGCTAGTTACAGTTAGAAGGTGTCTCAGCTTGAACTTTTCTTCAAATTCCTGGTTTTAGATTGGTCATTAAGCCAATCAATATTTATTAAGCTCCAACTATGTTCTAAGCACTGTGCTAAGTAAGTCAAAGGGGGAATGTCCTTACTCTCTAGGGGATCAAAGTCTAAAAGGGGAGACAAGATGCCAACAACCAGGTACAAACAAGCTATATATAGGATAGCTATATAGAGGATAGATGAGAAATAAACAGCAGAGAGAAGTCAAAGGCATTAAGGTTAGTTTAATATATCTGGAGTATGACTGGGGTTTCCTGGGGAAAAAAAGGAAGCCAAGAGAGACAGAGATGAGCAAAATAAATATTCCAGACTAGCTAGAGAGATGAGCAAAATGAATATTCCAGACTAGCTAGAGAAAATATCCCAGGATTTAGGAACTGGAATGTCTTATTTGAGGAAGCCAGTAACACTGAATGGCAGATTGGAGGGAGGGAGGTATAAGGTATTAGACTGACAAAGTAAGGAGAGGGACAGATTGAGATAGGTTTTAAATTCCAAACATTCAGTCAAAGGATAGATAGGAATCTCTGAGAATTATTCAGCATAGAGATGATAATTGAATCCATGTGAACTGATGAGAAAATCCAGTGAAATACTTTAGAGAAAAGGAAAGCAGGTCCAGGACAGGACCTTTTGGGACATTCATAGTGTGTGAGCATGATCTGGATGAAGATTTATTGCTTATCAGCAAAAGAGACTGAGAAAATCCAGGATTAGTTCCACTATATGATACTCTTTCCAACATAGGAGGAGAAAGTGAGATAGTACACAATTCTGTGAACTGAAGAATAGTAATGTTCGTCATTCTTCATTCTTCTATGAGTTGTTGTCTCTTTTAACCCAAAGCACTTCTCTTATATAGCTCCCCCCCCACCCCAAGGCAATGGGTTTAAATAAATTCCTTGAGATCACACAGCTAAGTAATTATTAATGAGGTTGGATTTGAACTCAGCTCTTCACGACTCTAGGGCCAGTGCTCTATCCATTGAGCCACCTAGCTGCTCCTCTTATATACTGTTGATATCTATTTTTTTTTTTTAGATTTTTGCAAGGCAATGGGGTTAAGTGGCTTGCCTAAGGCCATATAGCTAGGTAATTATTAAGTATCTGAGGCTGGGTTTGAACTCAGGTAGTCCTGACTCCAGGGCTGGTGCTCTGTTGATATCTTTACATATATTGAACATCATTCAGAAAATGGATAAGAGGTGTAAGAGGTGAATGAGATAAATTAGTGAAGAATCCTTGGGTAGAACTATTGATAACAGATTTAATTTGATCTTTGACAGGTCATTTTTCCAAAGTATAACCTTGGACCAAAGTATCTTGTAACCACTTTGTAACCTCATAAGTAACCTCTCTGCAATAGTTTTTTTTTTTCACTAGGATGAGCTTTAGGCAACAGTAGGCTGTTGTTTTTATGTTATTGTTGCTCATTTTCAACTTCCCTCTGTTTCCTTTTTTGACTCTACTGGAAGTGGGTTAGAACCCACTTGTAAGTTGGGGGAAAGGGAAGTCTATACAAAGCATATGAAAACTCCCTCTTGGGAGAATATGAGTATGAGAACAATTTGTTCCAAAGGCTATAAATATGACTAAAGCTGGCACTATGAAGCATTTAGAGCTTGGTCAAGCATTGAAGACAAGGTCATCGACTGTATTGTGAGTCATTGATAGTTGTCTTAATTTTTGTCTTGCCATTGGACTTCAATGACTTACAAGAGAGAGTGAAACTGATGACTTTGAGCAGCTCTGCCTCACTTGAATCCAGTTCACACACAAATCAAGATCTCACCTCCTGATTTCATTTGTCTGATTAAAAAAGTTGAGACAACTATTGTCTTAGGAAACCAGTGATTCTATCACTGCCACTGAATTATAGAGGACATATTTCCAGACTGGAGCTTTGGAGATCTGGGTTCTAGTGTTACTGAAGTCACTTAACTGAGTGTGCAACTGAGTTCCAGTTTTTCCCAACTGTAATAAAAGGAAGCTTGATGAGTACAGCTTTATAAATCTGTGAATTCAAATCTTTCCCCCCTTATCAGTGAATTTCCTATTATTATAGACTTAGACCTGGAAGGGAGCTCATAATTCAACTCATCCATGTTACTCATTTGGTACATGAGGAAACTGAGGTCCACACAGGTTAACTGACTTTCCCAATGGGATATAGGTAGAAGAGCAATGATTGAAACCCAAATATTTTGAATCCAGAAAAATGATTTGACTCAAATGATCTCTCAAAAAAAGTTTTTATTACATGAAACAAAAAAGAAATACTTAATCTGCGATAGTTCACTATGAACCCAAGTGCTTATAGAATCTGAAGGTCATCTTTGGAAGGGAATGCATTCATTGACACTATCAGGTTCCACCTATGAGGAAGGATGGAAGAAAAAAACAGTTTAGTGGTTCTCAAAAACTATCTGAGCCTTCACAGCAGAAAGAAGACTCTCACTCCTTAAGTATGATTGTTATTAAAATTCTCTGATTTAATTTTCTCTGAGTTGCTTTGCTTGGTACTATTCACTGGTGCCCTTCACTATTCAGTTTGCTTTTATGTATTATCTTCCCTATTAGACTGCAAGTTCCTTGAGGGCAGGCACTGTCTTTCTTTTTCTTATTTGCATTCTCAACTTTTAGCACTTCTGACATAAAGCAGGTGTTAAATGAAAGTTTAATAAATTGAATCAAAAATAGTTTTAAGAAACAATCATTGAGAAAACTACTCTAACCAATGGTAGTTGCTTTGTACCTCATGAAGTCTTAGAGAGTTGTCTGGAGCCCTAAGAGGTTTAG